>NC_081189.1:67856282-68156282 GCF_902713425.1 Acipenser ruthenus
GAGGAGCCTGTGCGTCCTGTGTCCGGAGGGGAGGAGCCAGTGCGTCCTGTGTCCGGAGGGGAGGAGCCAGTGCGTCCTGTGTCTGGAGGGGAGGAGCCAGTGCGTCCTGTGTCCGGAGGAGAGGAGCCAGTGTATCCTGTGTCCGGAGGGGAGAAGCTGAAGGCCCAAACCCCTATTTTTTTGGGGGAGGGACGAGGGCGTGAAGCTCAGGCTCCACAGCAGCCGCTGTTTTTGCTGCTGAAGGGAGCCCAGCGGAGACACCCGCCACCAGCCCTACCCCCGCTGTCGGAGGAGCCGGCAGCGCCACCAGCCCTACCGCCGCTGTCGGAGGAGCCGGCAGCGCCACCAGCCCTACCCCCGCTGTCGGAGGAGCCGGCAGCGCCACCAGCCCTAACCCCGCTGTCGGAGGAGCCGACAGCGCCAACAGCTCTAACCCCGCTGTCGGAGGAGCCAGCAGCGCCATCAGAGGGAGACGAGCTGCTGTTCCTGCTCCTGCCATTAGAGGAGCGGGAGCGGGCTCTACCTCCTGTCGCCAACAGCGAAGAGGAACTCTGGCCGCTGCCACCCTGGCCGGAGGTTCCTGCACTGTTGGCCACGCCCAAGGAGGCCTGCTGCTCCGCATCGCCTCCCGAGGGTCCGCTGCTGCTGCCGTCGCCTCCCGAGGGTCCGCTGCTGCTGCCGTCGCCTCCCGAGGGTCCGCTGCTGCTGCCGTCGCCTGGGGTCATCGGGGATCCTGCTTTGCCTGGGGTCGCCAGGGATCCTGCTTCGCCTGGGGTAGTCGAGGGTCCTGCTTCGCCTGGGGTCGCTACACTGTGGCTGAAGCCCCACAGAGGGGAGCTGCCGGCCATGAAGAAAGGGGGGGAGGTCAGGAGACCAGCTCCCCCAGCCGCACTTTCGCAGCAGGATAATGTGTGGCGGGAGCCCCAGAAGAGGGAGCTGCCGGCCAAGAAGAATTGGGGGGTGCCGGACCTCCCACCATGGCCACCCCCATGGACACTGTGCTTCCCTCTCTTCCGGGACTTTGAGACTGAGGGGGGAGGTGGCCATTTAGGCCATGTTGTGCTGCGCACAAGGAGGGGAGGTGTGTGATGGGGTGCAGCCTATTTTGTGGTGGTTTTGTGTTTTTGTATTGTTTAGAGTGGATATGAGTGAGTTTGGGGTGTGGTTCAGTGAATTTGTGTGAGGAATGTGTGGAATGTGCCTGGGCTAATGAGGTGCGAATTGCCCAATTAGCCCAGGCACCTGTATAAAAGGGAGTGGTTGGGTATGTTAGTGGGTGAGTGTTTGGAACAGTGAAAAGACGTGTGTGAGAGAGTGAATGATTCTTTCTGTATAGTTTGTGTTTAAAGCCTGTTTTTGTGTTTGTCTTTTTGGTTGGCCACCGTGCCTTTTTATTTGTGTTTTGTCAATTAAAATATTTTGGTTTCACTGCATTTTCTGTCTCTGAGTCTTCCCTCTGCTGCTATCCTGCCACACTAATGCTTATCAAAATGTTTCTGCCGTAGCTCCAGGGCTAGCTGCAAATTGAAGTCCCTCCGAGTGATTGTGTTGCCGGTGCACTCCTTGTACAAAACCATAGTGTTGATGGCTGCCAGGTCCAAAACATTATAAAAAACAGACACAGGCCACCTGCGAGTATCACCTTTGACAGAATACAGCCGTGCCATTTGATCCAGTATATCCACACCGTACTTCATTGTGTTGTAAAATGCAACAGTCTCTGGCTTTCCTTTAGCATCAGTCCCGATGGTCACTGATTTGTGCAGAGAGCTTGGAATAAGCACATTTATTATTTTTTTACATCTGTACACACTCAGGGTGGCACAGTCAGTCTGCCTGAGGAGTCTAATTGAGTGCAGGGGGGCTCATACGGCTTGAGCTGTTGGTGGTAACTCTCGTCTTGCCTTGTTCACAGTCCCTACCAAGGTGTATTTTTTTTTCTTCAACTTCCTGGGAAATGGAGAGAAGTAAAAAAATTGTCAGTGGTGACATTTCATCCTTTGCCCAAGTACGGCTCCATCAGCCTCAGCACAACACTGTCTCCCAGTCTCTCACCAGCAGGGCGCCATGCACATACAGGATTACAATGAAAGCTTGTAATTCCTCCAAAGACTGTTCCCAGGGGTCAACATTCAGTACCCGCTGTGCCTCTGCCATGGTACAGCGCTGAATGTGAAGCAGCAGTTGCATAAAGATCAACAACAGAAATGCACTGAGTGGGGTATCTATGTTTCGTTTTGCGTGCGACATTGGGCCTGAAGCTTCAGACAAAACATTTTCTGATGTGCGTTTTCTCAAAGCCTCATCACCTGGATTTATAATTTTCCAAACTGTCCCGTCTTTGCCCACCTCCTGAATTACGCTTTGCCCACCTCCTGAAGCTGATGCAGCAGGTGTAGTTGTCCTTGGTGCTGGTGGTGCTGAAGCGGCAGATGCAGGAGGAGCCGCAGGGACAGCAGCTGTTTCTCCAGTACTGGATCTGGATCTGCCACGGCCACGACCTCGACCTCTCCCTCTCCCTCTGGTCGGTTCTTGTTGTGTTTTCACCTGCAGGTAAATCCATCTCGGTGTCCTCACTTTCACTGGCGGAACTGCTGGTTTTCGACAGCCCAGGATGCATCGCTGTCGTTATCACTCACCTCGCCATCAGAATCTCCTTCAGCCAAATCTTGTAACAGTTCAAGCACTTCTTCCGTATTCAGTACTCGTCTTTGTGCCATCTTCTCAGTCAATATACAGATAATAATGAATTGGAGTGCCCACAGCAGAGTCTAATAAACGCTAACACCAGCCAGCCTGTCGCCAGCCCTACACCTAATACAAAAGAATTAGCATACATGATCAAGAGGTGACTGATCAAGGCATTGATCACAACACCTGGGTTTGCAACGTTCTCAAGATTGAATTACAAAGGACAGTTACAAACTTGCTGAGCTGATTCAGAGGACAAGCAGACGAATCACTGTACTGTGATTCAATGTGTATAGTTTTTGACAACTGCTAATAAAATAAATAATAATAATAATAATAATAATAATAATATATGATGTGTAGAATGACTTTCATTAGTGTTTCAGCACTCGACAGGAGTATTGTGACAAAGAGAGAATGAACTCTTGTTTTAGATCTCCCTCCCGACCGGTGAAGGCGCTAGGGAGGAGGAGCAGACATCCCCAGGAAAGGTGGAAGTCGGCCACCTGGAAAGGGGGGCGGGACCGTGGTGCGCAACGTCACCAACCCAGACGGGAAGCGCTGTGGCAATCGCGCATTGGTCAACGGCGGTTGCCCTCGCTGACCAATGGGAACGGGACGAAGCGTACAAAAGGGGGTGTGGCCCAGGCTTCTGTTCCTTCTGGCAAGGTACTGTGAGAGAGACGGAGAGAGAGAGAAAACGAGAAGGATACAAATAAACGGGGGAAGGGAAATAAAAGAAAGGGTTGTGTGGCGCGGATATTGCTGCTAATCCTCTTGTGTTTTTATCTGTCTGTCAGAGCACTAACGGGACGCTCCGGAGTAACAAGGGAGGAGCGCGAACCCGGAAGTGCTGGACTGGTGACGCCCCGTTTTCCCTTCCCGGACTAAGGAAGGACGGACTATTGTTTTTTTGTTTGGATTTACAATTTCCCCTTGTTCCCTTTGTTTTGTGGTTGCCAGGTTACACATCGTTGTGTATCCTGGCTCCATTATTATTTTGTTGTGGGCAAAATAAAGCCGTGCATTTCTGCATCTAAAACCAGGACTGGTCTGTTTATTTTCCATCACCCACTCAGCTATCCTGTCACAAGTAAATAATATGTTATTTCACGATGACTTTGATTTTATTACAAAGCCCAGACTAAATTGTCGTCTATATTGTATTGATTTCAATATGCCGCATAAACTGCGGGTCTGGCGGTTGAGGAAGCAACTGCTTATAACTTATTCATTTTTATGATTCTGCAGCTGAAACACTGTATGGGTATTTAATTCAAATATTTAGTAACACATGCACGAGATATTCACATATGCGGAGATATTTAAATTTGAATTGCAAAAGCCGTTCAAAAAGCGGCTATGACGGTGCTAGTCTTAAAACTGGATAGGAACAGGTTGACATGTGGGGCATGTTGTCAGTATCCTCCTTTGTTAAAACTTGTGAAAAATAAACATTTAATATATCTTCTATTTTTTCTCTTCATATATGATTTTACCATTTGTACCTCTGAGACATTTTACTTCCTCATTGAATGTTCTTTTGCTGTAATAATATTGGAAAAACTTTTGTCTACTTTTGGGATGTAATTGTTTTGCACCTCTAGTTTTACATTTTTGAAAAAATAGCCATCCTTTTTCTGTGGATGTTTTCTCTATTTACACCAATCTACTTCTGTTAGTCTCTGTTTCATTCCTAGTTTGCCTTTTTTAAAATTGAAAACCTTAGCTTTAGTCGTTAATTTGGAGTTTTAAAAATCACTTCAAATGAGACCATGTTGTGATCTGAGTTTGCCAATGGTTCCCTGACCTCTGTTTGAGTTATTTTGTCTTCATTATTTGAAAAGACTAAATCAAGGCATGCCGCCCCTCTAGTCGGTGCATTGACAAATTGCGTTAGGAAGCAGTCATTTGCCATTTCTACCATTTCAATTTCGGCTGTTGTGCTCCCCACAAGATGTTCCCATTTTATATGGGGGAAGTTGAAATCCCCCATTAGTATGGCTTCTCCATTGCTACATGCATTTCTAATGTCATTGTATAACAGATTATTTTGCTCAGTATCTGAATTTGGCGGTCTATAGCATGCCCCTATTATTATGTGCTTTGAATTTTTGCCCATTATTCTGACTCATATTGATTCTGCGTTTTTTTTTTCTTTCAGATTAAACACCTGGGCTTCAAGACTAGTTTGGATTTATAGCGCTACCCCTCTGCCTCTTCTGTCCTGCCTGTCTTTCCTATACAGTGTATATCCACTAATATTAAATTCGTCTCCATTACTCTCGGATGACCAAGTTTCTGTAACACCTATCACACTGTAGTTACTTTTTAGTGCAGTAGCTTCAAGTTCTAACATTTTGTTTCTGAGACTTCTAGCATTTAGATAAATACATTTAACCCTTAGCGGTCCATTTATTTAGCGCATCTGGTCCATTTTATTTTCACAGGCACAGTTTATTTTAGACGCGCTGTTTAAAAGGTTTTTTTTCACAGTAAAACAGGTTTAAAAGGCACTGCATATCAACAGGACACTCAGTACTGCATCTCCAGCCCCGCCCCACCCCTTGTTCGCTGTATTTTTCACATACCTCTTCATAGTCATGCATACTGGTAAATCATCTCCTGATCACTCGTTGTATCACCAAACTCCTCAATAATGCGATCCTAGTCATTATTTTATTACTGTAACATCTCAAAAAGCTCTGCAAATGTCTGTGATATTCTTTGAGCGCTGGATGTGGAAGCAGCTATCTTGTTTGTTTATGGTGTGCCAGAGCTGTGTATTGGTCAGATCTGCCCCTTTTTTTCTGCATTTTTTCAGCCATTGAATAGTTTTATTTGCTTTTTCCGGAGAAGAAACGACTAGAGACCTGTGCTTTACGTTGTTTTGATGATGTCGAACAGGGTCCGACATCGGACCGGAAAGGGAAAATTGTAATGTCGGACCTGGTCCAACATAGGACCGTAAAGGGTTAATGGCTATCTTACCTGACTTGTTGACCTTGTTGCCCTTGTTAACTGAACAACAAAATCTAAGTACCAGAGGAATGAGAATCATTTAAAAAAGTGGAACAGAGATTTCCTTTAAACTTATTGGTATACAATTAGAAGATGAGAACTTTGCAGCACTGGAAATAAAAGTGAACTGACTGATTTGATTTATCATGGGTTCAGTGTTTTAGAACAAAGCATTCTCAGAAATATATAAAAAAAAACTTGCATTGGTATATAATATATATGTTGAAAAATAATTCTTAATTAGCACTGTCTAAGATGAAGTACCCCATTTGTGTAGTTAGTATGTGCTGAGTTGGCATAATAATAGTGCAACAAATTATGCAGTAATTTGAATATGTTCCCCATGCTGGGGAATCAATTGCCATCTTCCCTGGAGCAGGGAACCACACAATTAAAGGGTGATTCATATTAATGCGGATTCGGGGAGAGCTGAAACATTCTAATGGGAAAAAAACGTGTTTGTTAATATAGGCAGTAGCACAGTGGCACAGTAGAACAAACGCACATCGTACCACACTATTTATATTTTTATTTGGTATAAGCTTCTATGTAGTCCTAGATACCACAGCAAAAGTAGCCTGTGTTATCTGAGATAGAACTCTGTTGTCAGTTACAACCTTTTGCTTGTAGATATATCCAGGATAAAAGGGTTAACAATGGATAGCAAAATCATTAATCATTGTCTTGTAAACCCTTGCTAATGCACGAGCAAGGATGTTTTGGTCTTGCAACTAAAGGTTAACTGCATAATATATC
Organism: Acipenser ruthenus; assembly: GCF_902713425.1. NCBI lineage: Eukaryota > Metazoa > Chordata > Actinopteri > Acipenseriformes > Acipenseridae > Acipenser > Acipenser ruthenus. The sequence continues at coordinate 67,862,751 of NC_081189.1, forward strand.
ACAATTTAACAGAGCTTTGCAGAGCTGTCAGAAATACTTAATAACATAGTGTAACAGAGAGTGAATTAATCCTAGTCAACAATCTCCCTCCCGACCTGTGAAGGGTCTGTATAACAGGAACAGAGTGCATCGTACTGGATGGTTCGGCACTTAATTCCAGGGTCAGTCGGAAGCCGGCCATCCAGGAAGTGGGGGAGGGGAGTCAATACCATAAGTCATCGCCCTAGTACGATAAGAGATGTGTCAGTCATGGATTGGAGAAGATGTTATTGAACTAGCTATCAGAGGGGGCGTGACTGAAGGTATATCAGGGAATGTGGCTGAGCGATCTGTTCCTTTGTTATGGTTTACGAAAGGACCAGGAAGGAGTAAAAACGAAACCGTGGGTGTTTCTATTTGTTTTGTTAACTGTTTATTTGTATTTAGTAGACAGCTAACGGGAGCTATTCCAGCAAGCATTAAACCCGGATTCCAAATACTGTACTAGTCACCAATAATTGTGTATTCACCACCAGCACTGGAGCACCGCGAGAAAGGACGCGGAGCAGTGCTTGTATTATTGTATTATTATTTCAGGACTGAAACCCTGTTGTGCTTAGCTGTGCAATCACACATTGCTGTGTAGTTGCCAGCATTGTTATTTAATGGTGCCAAACCGTGACAATAATTAAAAGAACTGTTTGGACCGTGAACACTGTGTTATTGTCGTTGTTTGAGCACTGCATCACCTCTACACCTGCACACTACTAACCACTTTGCCACACATGGCAATTAATGAGTATACAAGATGCTTAATTTAAAGTGCAACCAAACTATTTAAATACATTTCACTTGAGATTATGGCATTGAGATCAATTGATGCTGAAAATGAAGTGGATTTAAATTGGTCTAAATTAAGATTCATTAATGTGAGCTAGGCGTACGAGTAAAAAAAAAAAAAATTAAAAGTAGTTCAAATTTGATTTTTTGGTTCTCTACAAATGATTGCTGCACTATTCTTTTACATTACTCTAACTGTTCTATCACTCTCCATAGACACCATTTCCTACTTTAATACCAGAGTTATATGCATACCTAGAACTGCCACGAGCGGTCAATTTGACCGACTGTGACAGAGAGCGAATGGATCCTAGTCAACAATCTCCTTCCCGACCTGTGAGGTCGCTGTATAACAGGAACAGTGTGCCTCGTACTGGATGGTCTGGCAGTTCATTCCAGGGTCAGTCGTAACTGTCTGTGCTTGTCATTATAGAAGGCTGACCTCTGGGAGCTTAGCTAAACTGCCAGCAATTAAACCTGGACTACACTTCACCACTGTGCACGAATAAACCTGTAAATCACCACTTTCACTAAGAGCACTCACTCTGGTCTTGTGACTGTGTTGTGTTTGTGTGTGTCTTGTTTAGTGTATGATATTTCGGGACTGAAACTCGTGGTATGCCTGAGCGATACACATCATTGTGTAGAGCCAGGTATCATTATTTGTCAGCAAATAAAGAGCTGCTTTTTCACTGTGAACTGTCATGTGTCTATCATTCCTGAGCACTGCATCACCACTGCACCTGTGCACTACAAACCACTTTGCCACACCACTGTATTAAAGACAACATAAATATTATTATTATTTGTTTATTTAGCAGACGCCTTTATCCAAGACGACTTACAGAGACTAGGGTGTGAGAACTATGAATCAGCTGCAGAGTCACTTACAACTATGTCTCACCTGAAAGACGGAACACAAGGAGGTTAAGTGACTTGCTCAGGGTCACACAATGAGTCAGTGGTTGAGGTGGGATTTGAACCAGGGACCTCCTGGTTACAAGCCTTTTTCTTTAACCACTGGACCACACAGCCTCAGGACAAATTCAGACACGTCATATAAAATATCTGCACAACCGAAACATTGTAAATAAATGAACATTTGAACAGAAATGGGTTTATATACAGACACGTTATATAAAGCGCAACTGCAAAAAACAATAAAAAAATAAACAAAACTAACATTTGAAAATAAATAAGTGTATATACTAGTATATTATTTATATACGAAACTGTACAACCGAACCAATGTAAATAAGCAACAAGAAATTGAAAATAAATGGGTTTCTATACAGACATAAAGCGCAAATACGCAACTTAAATTATGTAAATAAAAAAGAAAGATTTGAACATAAATGGGTTTTATAGACAATCGCAACACCAGAACATGTTATCAAAGAAGACTAAGTGTTTGCACAATCCACACAGATGTTGTGCTTCTCCACATATGCGGTACACTTTCCACACACTGCCTTTGCTCATTGGACACAGCTATCAAGAGTCATTGCATTTTGTAACCTGGCATTGACGACGCTTGCGGCTGGCACCAGTGTCGCCACCTTCAGCTGCTGGTACCTGCTTTGCACTCTTTTTCTGTTCAAAATGTTTCTGGTGAAGTTCTTCGGCCAGCTGCAATATATAATTTCTCCTCATTATCTTCTTGCCTGTGCATTCCTTGTAAAGAATAAAAGAGTTGATGGTTGCGAGATCCAATACATTGTAAAACACATGAACAGGCCACCTGCGAGACCCAGCTTTCACTGAGTTTTCCTGTGCCATCTGGTCTAAAATGCACTTGTAAACTGTTAAAGAGTGCAGCAGTCAGAGTGCTTCAGAATTGCAGTGGAGTTCAGCTCTGTGTGCAGGTCTCCTGCAGTCAGAGTACTTCAGAATTGCAGTGGAGTTCAGCTCTGTGTGCAGGTCTCCTGCAGTCAGAGTACTTCAGAATTGCAGTGGAGTTCAGCTCTGTGTGCAGGTCTCCTGCAGTCAGAGTACTTCAGAATTGCAGTGGAGTACAGCTCTGTGTGCAGGTCTCCTGCAGATAGTGGCAGTTCTCACCTTTGTTTATTTGCAGTTGAAAACCAAGCTTGTTTTTTTCTTCTTCAACTCTTTTGCCAATTGCAGTGAGGTACAAAAAAAATGTCGGTGGTAACATTTCTCTCTTTTCCCATTAGCTGAAGTACCACACTGTCACCCACCCTTTGGTTAGCTGGGTGAGTCTCATCCTTGCCCAAGTAGGGGTAGCTGTTTATCAAATATTTGGATTGAACGTCCACTACCACCCAAAGGTGTGGGTGGGCTCAATATATGTCTAACAAACCATTTGTTAGACATATATTGAGCCCACCCACACCTTGCTTTTGTTGGAAAAAGCAGCATCTCAACTGTAATGTTCTTTTTTGTAGTGAGAATGCTGTAATCAATGATGCGGTTCCGAACTTCAGATGGCAGGACAAATTTATCATTCTGAAGGCACACACTTCTGGTCCTCTTCAAATCAAAACGCACACATTTTATAATTTCATAAAAGCGATTCAGTGCCATTGTCTCTGGAAAAAAAGGTCCCCACTTAATGGACCACAAGCTCTCCGGCGACAGGCCGTTGGCACCATATGCTCCACGAACAAACAATAGTGCAATCAATGCTTCCTATTCTTCCAAAGGCAATGACCAGGAATCATCATTTAGTTGTCAGTGGGCTTCAGCTTCAGTGCAGCGTTGTATGTGGCGAAGCATACACTCATCTATCAATAAATGAAAAGCACCCAATACGCTCTCATCAGAGATGTTGCGTTTTGCATATGGAGTGGGTCCTGAAACTTCCTTCAAAACATTTGGTTGACCCCTTCTTCCTGCAGCGTGGAGACCAGGATTTATAATGTCTCAAACAGTGCCATCACGACCAACCTCTTGAATACCTGGTGGTGCTGGCGTTACTGCTGGAGAGGCTGCTGGTACAGGTGCAGGGGCTGTTACAGATGAAGCAGCTGGTACAGGTGCAGGGGTTGCCATGTGAGAAGTAGCTGGTACAGGTGCAGGGGGTGGTACAGATGAAGGGGCTGGTACAGGTGCAGGGGGTGCCACGTGAGATTTGGCTGGTACAGGTGCAGGGGCTGGTACAGGCGAAGCGGCTGGTACAGGTGCAGGGGGTGCCACGTGAGAAGTGGCTGGTACAGGCGAAGCAGCTGGTATAGGTGCAGGGGGTGCCACATGAGAAGTGGCTGGTACAGGTGCAGGGGCTGGTACAGGTGAAGTGGCTGGTACAGGTGCAGGGGGTGCAACAGGAGCACGTCTTCTTCCATGTCCTCTTCCACGCCCCTTTGCGAGTTCGATTCTGTGTCCAGGTGTTCTCAAAGGAGTGCTGGGGTGATATCTTTGCTCACTTGGTCCTGGCACTTCGCTGGAACTGTCCTCACTTTCACTGCTGCTGGAATTTTCTCCTACACAAACACACTCTTCACCAGAGTCAGTTTCATCAGTGGCAACAACTTTTTCGACTCCAGATTCACTTTCAGATACATTCTGCAGTAACTGTAAGCATTGCTCAGTAGTCTTAAGTCTTTGGCAACTCATTTTCATATTCTCCAGGTTTGTGTCTGCGGCTGGAGCAAGGCGACAACGGTCAGGGGTTTGAAGATTCATCAAGGGAGAATGAAATGCTTGAGGAAGAAGGGACAAGGGCCTCGCATTGATCAGTACTTCTTACGAAGTCAGTCAAGTCAGTCGAATGAAATCCAGCGACAGGAAGCAAACCACAGTTCGCAGGATATCAGCACCCCTGTCATAGATGTGAGGAGGACTTGCATGGACACAGTTAGTGATGAACCTAATGATCCTTGTGAACCCGGTCAAACAAACCAGCATAAGAGAGAAAAGAACCTCAACGGGCACAAGCCTGGAGTTAAATGGCCAAGAGCTTGTGAGAAAACTGCATGGGACACAGTAAACACAGATCTCTGCGTTGCATTGGAAAGATTAAGTGGAACAGTTGAAAAGAAGCTGGATAAATTTGGGGACATCATCTACGCATATGGAAGTGAGAGGTTTGGAGTTGAAAAAAGGAAGGAAAAAGTACAAACTATTCCTGGAAAGTCTAGACGGCAGCAGGAGATTGAACGCTTAGTTAGAGAAAGGAGACAGCTGAGGAACCAATGGAGAAGAGCAGAACAAAGTCAGAAGGAGGGACTCAATCTCTTACAAAGGGTCATAAAAGATAAGCTTGCAACATTGCGCAGAGCTGAGCGCCTACGGAAACGCTACAAAAAGAAGGAGCGTGCGAGAGCTAACTTTTATAAAGACCCATTCAAATTTGTAAAGAAGTTATTCACCAGTGAGAAGAATGGCACACTAAAAGCATCTAAGGTTGAGCTGGAGAGATATTTGGAGGAAACACATACAGATTCAAAAAGGCAGGAGCCTATGTCAATTCCGTCAGACATCCCACCTATCAATCCACCAGAATACCAAATGGAGGACTGTGCACCTAAGTGGAAAGAAATAGAGCAAGCTGTGAAAAAAGCAAGGGCTTCATCATCTCCAGGGCCTAATGGAGTTCCATACAGAGTGTACAAGAGTGCTTCAGGAGTTCTACGAATTCTGTGGAAATTGATGAAAGTGGCATGGGAAAAACAGGTTGTACCAAGAGCATGGCGCCGAGCAGGTGGAGTCTTTATACCTAAAGAAAAAGATTCTACAAGCATCAGTCAGTTTCGTCCCATTTCCCTATTAAACGTAGAAGGCAAGATTTTCTTCAGCATTATTGCTCAGAGATTGTCAGCTTACCTATTAAAGAACTGCTTTATTGACACTTCAATACAAAAAGCGGGCATTCCAGGTTTCCCAGGTTGCTTAGAACACATCAATGTGATCTGGCAACAAATTCAATCAGCTAAAAAGGAGAGGAAGGAGCTCCATGTGACATTCCTGGATTTGGCTAATGCATATGGTTCAGTGCCACATGAACTACTTTGGGCAGCATTTGATTTTTTCAGTGTACCGATGACAATAACAAATTTAGTGAAAGCCTATTTTGGAGATTTGCAATTCAGTTTTTCAACTTCAGAATTCAGCACTACATGGCAATGCCTAGAGTTGGAATAATGGCAGGATGCACCATTTCTCCGCTGGCTTTTACCATGGCAATGGAAGTAATCATTAGGGCATCAAAATGGGTAGTAGGAGGAGAGCGCTTGGCTTCTGGAATGCGACTACCACCAATTCGAGCATACATGGATGACATGACAACCATGACTACAACAGTAGCCTGCACTAATCGATTATTGGGCAAATTAACCAATAACATTGAATGGGCACGAATGCAATTCAAGCCCACTAAATCAAGGAGCATCTCTATAATTAAAGGCAAAGTAGTAGATAAAACATTCTTCATTAATGGTGAGGCAATACCAACAGTGTCTGAGAAGCCAGTGAAGAGTCTTGGGAGATGGTACGACGGGGATCTAAAGGACACAGTTCGTGTGGGAGAAGTTAGACAACAAGCAGTGGAAGGGTTGAAGAGCATAGACAGCTGCGCTCTACCAGGTAAACTAAAACTCTGGTGCTTTCAGTTTGGTCTACTGCCGAGGTTGCTGTGGCCACTGACTGTGTACGAGGTTTCTTTGACAACAGTAGAGAAGCTGGAAGCTTTAATCAGTTCATACATCAGGAAATGGTTGGGAGTTCCACGCTGCCTCAGCAGAGTGGGACTTTATGGTAAAGGAATACTGCAGCTACCAGTCTCTGCTCTAACCGAGGAGTTTAAGTGCGCCAAGGTCAGATTGGAAATGACATTAGTAGAGTCACGGGATAAATGCGTAAGGGAGGCAGCACCTGTGTTGAAAACTGGAAGAAAGTGGGCGGCAAAGAAAGCTGTGGAAGATGCAAAGGCTGCCCTTCGAATTGGTGATATCATGGGGCAAGTTCAGCATGGAAGAGGGGGTCTTGGTTTCAGTTCAACTCCTCCTACATGGCACAAGGCGGCCCCAGCTCAAAGAAGGAAGCTGGTAGTCAACGAGGTGCAAAAGCAGGAGGAGAGGATGAGGTGTATAAAGGCCATTTCCCAGGCCAAACAGGGAGAATGGATGAGATGGGAGAGTGTGGAACAACGCAAGATTGGCTGGCAAGACCTATGGTCAATGGAACAGAGCAGGATCAGTTTCCTCATCAGGTCAACATATGATGTTCTCCCATCACCACAGAACCTAAACCTCTGGGTAGGAGAGGATCCCTCATGTCCTTTGTGTTCATCACCTGCAACATTAAGGCACATTTTGACAGGATGTAAGGTGGCTCTTAGCCAAGGACGGTTTACTTGGCGCCATGACCAGGTGCTGCGATGTTTGGCCTTAGCATTGGAAGACAAGCGTAACATGACCAATAAGTTGCCACCTGTTCCATCAAAACATTACACACAAAAGACAACATTCCTCCGCCCAGGAGAGCAACCACCAAGAAAAGGTGTTAAAACCAATCCTCGCCCAGGACAACTGGAAGCTGCTAGAGACTGGAAAATGCTGGCAGATGTTGGTCAACGGCTTATTTTTCCACCTGAGATTGCCACCACTAACCTTCGACCAGATATTGTCTTGTGGTCTGGATCAGCACGCCTTGTTCACCTGGTAGAGTTAACAGTGCCATGGGAGGATGCTGTAGATGAGGCGTATGAGAGGAAGAAACTGCGGTATGCTCAACTAGCCACTGAAGTGGAACAGCGAGGATGGAGAGTTCGGGTTTACCCAGTGGAAGTGGGTTGTCGAGGATTTGTGGCACACTCTACAACCCGGTTTCTCAGAGACGTCGGATTCAGTGGCCAAGAGTTGCGTCGCACAGTGAAGAACTTATCTGAAGCAGCAGAGAGGAGCAGCAACTGGCTGTGGTTGAGACGGAAAGATTCTGGCTGGGGACAGGTAAGTAAGCTGGGCTGAGTTGAGTGGGGGACGGAGGGGGGTGATGCTGGGACGCCAGAATCACCGTCGAGCCCTCTTGAGGTGTCGTGGGCTAGTCGACGAAACACTGAGGATGGAAGGTGCCCACTTGAAAACCCCAGAGATGTACCCTACTTAGCTCAATCCAGACGGTTGTCATGCTGATGCGCTGGGGAGGCCGCACTTTGGTTGATCCCCGGAGCCAGCATCGCAGCCGTTGTGTGTGCTGATGCGCCAGGGAGGCAAAATAAGCTGATCCCTGGAGCCAGCATTACACTTCAGCCATTAACACCAGACAGAAGGATATCTACATCATCATATGGAAGGAAACGTAAATGGATGGAGACGCATATGGATCACATTAGTTTACTGTAAAGCTACGTCTTAGTTGGTGCTTATCTTGGCGAGAGCCGAGTTCAAATCAGCATGAAGTTTTAACATCTACTCTCGTGTAATGGAAATCATTAATTGTGGAAGACTGAATTCCTTTGGGTAACTTCCGACATATATAGTAACCTGGGTAATTCTAAAAATAGACCACAGGAGATACCTGCTCACATGACAGACAGTAGACGCCTGAGTTACAAAAAAAAACTGCTTACATGACAGACAGTAGATGCAACAAAAGGCTGATTGAATTACAATAGACACCTTAGATTACAAGAAGCCATTCATGTAAGGGCCGCAGACTGATCCAATCACAGTTCAATACATCGCCAGCACAGTCCTGACTTATAAATACAAATAATACAATAAAATACTGTACTGTATAAGCAAAACACAATTGTTTTCTATGTAGCGGTCAATTTGACCAGTCTGGTAGTTCAAGGTATGTTTGTCTCCCTTATTTTTACAACCCTGCATCTCATACTTTGTCAGGATAATAAATACATATATTTAGGTAAAGTCATAAACGCACAGCCCCATATCTGCCAGACAGGCGGAGTAAATTAAATTTAAAAACCACAAACAAGTCAAATTGACCGCCTTGGTAGTTCTAGTGTTAAAACAGAATTGGCCACAAAACCAGAGCATGAGAAGGATATCACTTAATCATTGTTACATAGAACTATATTCAATCAATATTGTATACGGTAACCCACTGGAACCCCACTGTTTCCCCAGTCTGGTGCCTGTGTGCTGTGTGGCCACATGAAACCAAATTATTTTTGCACTTTATCTATCATAGAAATACTATTTTAAAACGTATTAGATACCGACCTGCATGGAAACTTGCCAAGGCCAAGAGTTTGGTTTAGCAGGCTCTCCATTTACAATACGTGTATTGATCTGAGGTGGAATGGTGGGCTTTCCACAATTTGTTGGCCAGTCTGGAAAAGAAACAAATATAATATTGTATTTATATTAGACAACCTATGATAGATATGAATAATTTAATAATATATTCAGGGGGTTCTCTTAAGTCACATTAATAGTTTTCCTTCACTCTGATTTCCAGGTGGAAATTCTTTACAGTACACATAGACAGATAAGAGATCTTTTCCCAGTTTCACTCCAACTATTTATACTTTTAAATAAGAAACGAGTGGCATTCACAGCCTTTTATGTTTAAGGCTTGATTCATCTGCATTTTTGAACTAGCTTTGCTGGAGGAAACTGACACAGCTGGATACACTACTTTCGAATCAAGGGGAAGCCAATTAAAAGATTTAAACATCTTCCCATTAATAACTTAACAGTTTCTCATTTACAATCTTTCTGCTCTGTTTTACCAAAAGGCTGCAGGCTCTGATTTAATAGTGATGATGATGCACATATATAGGGTATAATGGGCTAATAAATACAGTCCACACATTGAAATATATCACTGTGTCATTGTGAACGTGTGGTTTGCAGTGCACAGGTGTAGTGGTGATATAATGCTTAAACAGCAACGGCAACAGCAGACAGAGTTCACGGTGCAAACAGTTATTTTATTTTCCTGAATTCAATAATAGTGCTGGCAACTAGTAATTTGGTAATTTGGTGTTAATTTGTGACTGGTGCAGTGTTTGGGATCTGGGTTTGGATGCTGGCTTGACAGCGACAGCTCCCTTCGATAGCTAGTGCAATCATGTATCCTCCAATCTATGACTGACATATCGCTTATTGTATTAAGGCGATGACTTCTGGCATTGTGACTCCGTCCCCTTCCTATATGGTCGGTTTCCGACTGACCCTGGAATGAACTGCCAAACCATCCACTACAGGGCACACTGTTCCTGTTATACAGCGCCCTCACAGATCGGGAGGGAGATTGTTGACTAGGATACATTTGCTTTCTGTCACAGTCATATTAGTAGATAACTTGCTCTCATTCAAGCTCTGATACATGTAAATCACACAGTCCCCTTGACCTCCAGATTCATTGCAGCAGGAAAGAGACCTTAGAGATGAGATGGCAGATGAAGGTTAAAATGTTTAAACCTTCTTCCAATGAAACCCTTCAAGTTTATCGTGGGTTTTCTAATACATTACATTTACCTAATTAACATTACATTTACCTAGTTAAACATGGTTGGGCACACATTAGCAGCGATTAAGTAAGTCTAAGCTTGGGGAATGTTTATATCAAAGCAGTCAGAGGGGCATAGGACATATTTGAAACAAATTAATATTTTTTAGATCACCTCTAAACGTTTTACCTGTTGGTTGATGCATAATGTAAACTGTATGTTTTCCTAAAAGAGATGGTGTGTAGTCATGCAATTTGAAGCACACTACTGAAGCAACCCTATGCTAGTAAGTTTAAATTCACTGGCCCAAATTTCTGCACAACTCATGGGTTAAGTTATATATATATTTAACAAGGTAAACAAGTTTTCATTTATCATGCTTTTCCATACATCTCTGTAGTGAAGCCCACCACACAAATTGGCACTACAATGTACAACAAATTGTCATTTTTTTTAGTTTAGAACTGAACAAGATTGTGAGATACAGCAGTTTTAACAATGTACAAAATCTGGAGTCTGGGCAATCAATTTACAAATAGCATGAACAACAAAATAGGCCAAATTCAACCCACCTGAGGAGACTGTTGATAATTCCTTCATACAGTATATAACATCCTGTCAAACCCTCTGTACTGAACCCCATATTGGCTGTTGTTTATAATTAGTAACATGTGGTTAACAGAGGTCCTGTAAATAAAGCCTCTTTCAAAGTTCAGCTGGAATGGATGTCTTTAAACATTTACCCTGCAATCGTCTGGGGAATTATTGTTCTGTTTATTAAATGAATTAGGTAAGATGGTAGAAAACAACTTGTTTCTGCAGCAGTTAACAGCCTGGCATTGATAACAGCCTCGGATGGCTGATTTCTCTATAAAACCAATTAGTTTAGGTTTCTGTCTCAAATCCAAACTGATTTGTTCTTTTGAGTTGGTGCAAGTCATATTTCACTTTTGAACAATCTCTTTAGTAAGGAACCTGTGGAAATGTTTTAATGCTAATGAAAGGTAAAACAAATACACAATTTTAAAGCCTAGGTATCATTAACAGTTTAACCCACATTATATATTTAAAATAAATAAATATGTTCATTGTTTTTATTACTGATCAACTACAGCAATTATATTTGCCTTCATACAATGGAACCAGTAACCCCAGGTCTTATATCTAGTACCTTTTTTGTTACACTGTTGAATTGTTTTTAATTTTTTGATTTTAATGAAAACCATATCCTAGTTCTCATTTGATGTGTACAGTTTTTCCTAATTGCAGTGAGAATGAGATATTACCGATTGGAATGTTATCCCAGGGGTTCGGCTGTGGTGGGACCTCTGTAGGAGGTGGTACTGTGGGATCTGTTGTCCAGTAGGCTCGAAATCCTTGTGCTTCAGTGAAGAAATCTGCATTAAAGCGCATCACCAACTTGTTTCCCTTGGATGTAATTGCTGGTGGGAGTTTAGTTCCACAATATGGACCTGGGGAAATGAAAATGTAACATTAGTTTAATTATATTTAAACTGAGAACACACCCAGCTCAAGCAAGTCTCAATGACCATTTTCTTTTCACAAGCTATTTTTCAATGGTAAAACAAAGTCACGAGTAAAAGGACCTTCCCTCATGTGACCATTTTTTTTTTTGTTGTAGAAATGGCATCCCTGACATGGATTCTGCAATGTACAGAAAGTTGCATGGGGCAAATCAGTTTCAGTCACAATGGTCAAGAAAGCTCAGCAGATAAGACTTTGGCAGGGGGCTGATAACAGACGCTTGTTTAGCAATAGTTTTTAAAATGACCAAGTCTTCAAACAGCACTGCTTACGGCTCAAAGGAACACTCACCATACTTCTCTGCGATACCTGCTGCCTCATCGTAAATGACCAGGTTATCAAAGCATTTCTTGGTAAATGGGGCTGGCTCCTCCACCTCAAAATGGGTGAAATTCACCGTAATCCTTTTCCCTGCAGGTACCTCGACAGTCCACAAGCACAAGCTGTTTCCCTGGTAGTTCTTGGGCCAGTTCTTGGACTTGATCACACCCACCTCCTCGTGGAAGGTGCCGCCACATCCCTGGATTTCTGCAAAAACAGGTATTTTTGCAGCCTGCAGTTATATAGAGCCATGTATGGATGGAAAAGGGTTTTAATTGGTGATCTCATTTTCAGTTATTATTATTAATTAGTCATTTAGCAAACGCTTTTATCCAAAGCGACTTATAGAGACCAAGGGGTGAACTATGCATCAACAACTGCTGCTTGTATTAAGTCCTTTTCTTTAACCACTGGACCACCAAGATATGTATGTTTATGTAATAAACAATTATTACAAAAAAACTTACATATATTCTCTTTCATCAACAGAAATATTAATGTTCTTACATGTATTCCATTTTGTAAGCCTTTTGTAGAAACTCACAAAAAACACTAAGGAACATTATACAGTGCAGATATCCTTAGGAATTAATATTGCTGGTCTGGATTATCAGGGCATTACACTTAATTTTACCACACTAAAAGGTAATAATGTACATTTCTATTGTAACAAACTGCACACTTCCACAGACATTAAATTATGCAAAATGTGTTATCCTGACATTTAAAATATGTACTGCATATAAAGCAAGCACTACACTACACCTTCAGTATCCTCCGGATATACTGCCTCCCATTTTGCGCTGAATCCATGGTCAGCCAAGCGTCCATCTGACTGAAACCTCAGGAAGAGTCTGTTGCTGGAGCTGACAACCACCGGAGGCAGAACGAATCCACAATAAGAATCTGAGGGAGAGAGGCAAGAGGGAAAAGATCAGCCACATACATTTACTTTGCTTGTAAGTACTGTGGCGAGACTGTACACATCCTCATGAGTAGCTTTCCTATAAACACTTGATAGCAACGTGTTTCATATCCCACTCCTATAAGGAGATGGATCTTCCCTTAATACAGACACATAGTAAATTCAGATGTGATACTCTTCCCCTTTCAGGTGTTCTAGGCCAACTGGTATTTATTCAAATGAAAAGAATCCTGTACCTCAGTGCTAGGAGCCAACATCTCTAAAAGGAAGACATAGAGACGGTCTGTTTCCATTCTAAATCCACCCACCACAAGCAATACAAGTTTAGCGTGTTATTATATTTTATGTCTTTGATGAGGTGCCTCTTAAAATACTTAAATACTGTTCAGTTGTTATTTGAGTAACCGAAAAATCAAGACACAGAGATCCAGGACCAGAAAACACAGAAACTGAGTGAATTCAGGCTTGAAAGAACATGTTGTATCTCAGTAAAGGAGTTAAGTGTTTTGTGTTGATGTCCTACATTAGCAAAGCACCCAGCGCCAGACTTAGCAGGAGTGTGCAGCCATGGGTAAAATAACAACTGCTCCAGCCCTGTCTGTGCCAGCAAAAGTGCAACAAGAACCGGTCAGTTATTTTAGAGAAGTCCTACAGTTGTTGTTTTGTCTTCTTGTTTTTTTTTTTTGGTTGTTGTTGTTGTTTTGTTTTTTTTTAAGCGTTTTTTCTATTCCATCTCTACTTGTTTTTATCACTTCCTCAATCCTGCAGTGATTCAGACATATTTTGTCCGACATTTTATTGCTGCACAGACAGCTGCTCCGCTGAAGGTCGGCCAGGCCAGCTGCTTGTCCTGCAGTGAGCCAGCTACGGATTTCTCCAATCACAGCAAGCCTCTGCGACAGACATTAGCAAGGGCACAGAAGGACAGCATGTGCTTCAATCTCCACAGCACTGTACATGCAGACTGAAAACTTAAAAAAAATAAATAAATAAAAAGGTGCTTTGCCATTTAGCAAGAGCCTATCTCCTACTATTAGAACATATAATAAATGCAATATGAGGCAATGTTATATAAAGGAACCGAATCAAGTGACATAAATCGACACTGTAAAAGGCCTGGCACAGCTGGTTTTACTTAGTTGGGTGTACAATGTATAGACACACAGCTTTATTATCACAGCTGAGCCATTGTATCCCAGACAGCAACTGCTTCTGTGGCACCAACTGAAATTCATATTGGGTATTCTACAAAAAAAAAAAAAAAATGCACATTTTAAAATCGGAATTCTCTCTTTTCTGTTTTAAAACGCCCTCAATAAAACTGGGTCCGTTCTAACCAAATGCCTTACTTGTCAGATTTAATTCTACTCATTTGACTTAATTACCAGCGTATAAAATAAATGAGCCAGTTCATGTTAGAATGGAAAAAAACTTCAGGAACAATTTAAGCAAGTGGTTTCAGTTAAATCTCATGGATTTTGCAAATGAGTAGGTAATAGCAAAAATTTGACAATTTGACTTTATGAATACACTTAAAACTTAAGATCCTACACCATCCATTTAACATAACAACGTTGGATGCTGTACTCAACCACTATTTGACCCATTATTTGGTAGGGATTAGTATCTCTCTCTCTCTCTCATATACGCCGTGATATAAGGACGTTCTATTTTGAAAATTGTGGAAGAAACATATTTTTCAAGAATGCTTACACCACATAACTATATGGCATACAGAATGGTTTGTAATACAAGCAGACTGGCGTACCTAGTAGCTCCAAGCTGTCTGATACTTCAAGTTTGTCTCTGCTGCATTGACCCGGATCCCCCACAATGGCCAAGTCCACAACTGTTAATTTAACAAGGAGTCCCAGGGGGACAGTGATGTTCCAGGTACAGTGCAGGTCTGCAGGGTAGGATTCTGGGTAGTGCTTGGAATGGATGGTTCCCTTGCGGCTATACAGAACACCATTGCTGTCACAGCCAGAGTCTGCAAAACAAAAACAAAGAAGTTGTAATGCCTTCCCTTTGTCTGTATATGGTGTAGTTGATACTCATTCTGTGAGTCAGGATCTAGGCTTTTTTTTTGTTATGTCTGTAGCTTTACAGTTTATGTAACAGTAAACATTTTAGCTATACCAAGGGAGAATTATAGAAAGTTAGGTAGCTAATGTAATCGCTTGCCACTGAAGCAATACAAAATAGGTCAGACACCTAACCTAAAAGTGAAGCTGGGGCAGCAGCTGACACTGAATGTCAACCTTGTGGACAGTTGCCTGACTGAGATGGATTCATCAGGTGAGGTTTTCCAGATGGGACATTTTCACCTCAAGGTAATCTAATTTATTCTCTGTACCCTTGCTTTGCTTTGACGACGAATGAAAAACAAAAACAAAAGTGAAGTTCTATAAAAAAATAAAAAAAAAGTATAATGTGAGGCGTGAGTATTAATGGAATGTCCAGACAGCAATTTACGTGTAACCAAAATATGTTTATTGTTTTTGTTACACGATAAAAAATAAATAAAAGAATGGCGTGAGGGAGGGGGTGCTGGAACAAATAACGAAAAGAATGGAGGGTCAGTCGTCTCTCAGTCCTCTTGAAGATATCCCAAACATGAAAAGGATAAACAAAAGATAGCAGTTATTTGTATTCCAAAACACCATGACAAGAAACCAAAAACCAAAACAAACTGTACTGTGTCTCTCCCTCAAGCCCAATAACCCCGCCTATGTTTTCAAGGACCAACCCGGTACACAGTAGCGCGTTCCCTTTAGTATGCAAAGCCCCGCCCCTGTAGTCAGTGGAACACCAATCCCAAACTGACAAGTGTCATTACAACTCACTTGACTCGAGTGACCAGGATTTACATACTCGCACTTCCGCCCCTTTCCAGGTGACGCCCCTCGTAAAGATGACTTTCGTCACGGTCATGAGACCTTGGTAAGTGAAGTCCCGAGTTAGCTTGATGCCTTCTACTGTCGGGAGGCTGAATTACAGACCGAAACCCCTTTGACTCATCACAAGCTGGCTAATGAATTTTGATGCTGCTATAAAAAGCAAAGCAAAACCTTAATGCAATTCTTCTTCTATTCTATCATGTGTTTAGAAATAGACAGGCAGGGAGGCTAAGTGGCCCACTGGGTTACTGGGTTCATGCACTAGTCTTTCACATAACAAATTGTGGTGGTCTACAACCATCAGTGGATCACAAAACCACCGCACAATTTGACACAATTTGACACAATTCGACACAATTCGACACACTTTTGCATCAAAAAATGTTTGAATAAGCATGAAGACTAAACTGCTCCTTTGCCCCTTGTGGTTTGAAACTTATGGGAAAACTTGCATTGTAATAGGATAAGTAGTGAAGACTACACCTCCAGCATTCAGTGTTATCAATCCACCACTTTTCATGAGCACAAGAAGAAGAAGAAGAAGAAGAAGAAGAAGAAGAAGAAGAAGAAGAAGAAGAAGAAGAAGAAGAAGAAAAAACCAATTGCATTCCACTCAAACTAAATATTAGTTCCCATCCATTTCTATTCCAAAAGCATTTTTAAATATTTCATCTTATTCTTGTTTCAAGGCTGGATATTAATTGCTCTCAAATTCTCATAAATAACCCTCATAGCATGCGGAAGGCAGATACATTTATTCTACTTACCAACAGGGGGCGGTGGTGTACTTATGGGCTTTGCTGTCGTGGTTGTTGTTGTTCCAGTTGTAGTGGGTTTAGTGGAAGCAGCTCCTGGAGTGGTGCTTGCCTGAGGTCTGTATGCAGTGTAGGTTGCATTGAAGCCCTTTGAGGTGTTTTGGGAATCGGATTTGAATCGAAACACCAAGGTATTGCCAGTAGACACCAGTGGTGAAGGAACATGACCACCACAGAAGTGACCTGTGGTGAAAATAGGACACCCACATTGCTTTATATGGTACCATTTTGAAACACAATATTCATAAGGAAAATAAAATAATTATTTAGACGTCACTGGATAAAAGTTGAACCAATATATCTTCAGGTTGGCAGTGTGAGCACACGTTATTGAAAAAATGTTGTACTTTTAAAATTATGGTTTTACAGATACTGTATCAATATTCAATAGTACTGAACCATCAGAAAAATAGGACTGATGGAGAGAAAGAAGTGCATATGAAAAGCAAACTCCTTTGTGGATCACATTAAATACTGTATTATGGCAAATTGCAGTGACTTTGCACAAGTTTATTCAGTAAATATGTGAGACTTAATGGGCTATATTTTCAAAGTATTTACTCCAGTCTTTAATTAATCATTTTTGTAGGAGGTAAAACACCTGTTACTTTTACAAAACTAGAACCAAACAACCAAGTTATATACATTTATTTCAAGTCATCTTAAGTACTCTCAGGGTGTTTTGCAATTCATTTTTTAACATTAACATGATTTTATTTCTCTTTTAAAAAAACTGGAATTGATTAAAGAATGGAGGAAATGCTTGGAAATATGTTTTTAAATCTCAGGAGTCTTTTAATGTTGCACATGCTACAGATTAAGTAATGTCTAAGGCAATAATGTGAGTTAAATTTATTGTGTGCTTTTTTTTTATAGATTGGAACAGACCTCCTGTATATTTTTTGCATATTTATAGCTGAATATACTAATATGGATTATGAGTAAATTACTGTAAAAATCCTATATTGAGAATTCTAATGAAGTCCACAGAACAGAACACCTTCAAATGCAGGTTAGTATTTGTGAGTTATTTGCAATGGAATATTAAACTTGTTCTATCCAGTCCAGTTGCAGTTATGCTGTGTCACGAATGTCTCTTACCCAAACACTGAGAGCCAGCAAGATGTCCATCAAACACGTCCACATAGTCACTGCAGCCTGCCGGCACCAGATCAAAAAAAGAGAATGCCAGCTTAATCTGTTCCCCTGCAGGCACAGTGATCTTCCACTGCGAAGTACAGAGAAAAGGCAGTGACTTTGTATCCCATGTGCATTCACAATGTGATGCGACTAAGAGAACAACTTCTCCTATTAACAACTGTTGTCAGTACACGCTGTGAATATGGTGGTCCTGGATATACTGTATAAATAATACAAAGATCAACTAGTACACTATTTCTTCTCAATGGACCCTATTCAAAAGGTTTAACTTATTTTGAGCTACTTTAATGAAAGCAACAACATTCTAGAATAGTTTCAATCATTTATTTTTTAATAAATATGACTAAAACTAATGTGCACAATGTGTAAAAGAAAACAGTATTTCAAATGATTTTGTGAATATCATCCAATCTATAATAAATGTAAATAAATTAGCTGAAATGTATTATCCAGCATCACATGCTATTGATTACACAAATGTATAGAAACTGATGCATTTCTATTTATTAGCAGGACACACTGCAATAGGACTCGTTTCTAACTGCACCATGAAACCAATCAGTAAAACTCTCATCTTGTTTCAGTATTACCTGCTGACAGTTCTACTACCCACAGTCTACAATCCAGTCTACAAAGGTTAAAGCTCATGTATCACGTGTATGCATAATTATCTAGGGGTTCTGAATCGGTAGTTAATCACACAAACACTGCTTGTTACATTGGGTTGAGTAAATAGTGTAGTGTACCTGATACAGGACATCATTTTCATAGTTCATTTCTGGAAAGCCAGGACTAAGTAGATCTCCACGGTCACCTTGCAAATGGCCACCGGCATCAACTATTTCTGGAAACAGAAATGGAGAACACTTTAGCATCAGAGGCACCCAAAGGAAATGTGCTTCCTGCAAGTCCCTGCAGTGGGTACTGTTCTTTCCAGGCCGACAGTACTTGCACAAGGATTATCATTTTCTCATTCGAGTGTTGAACCAGTCAATGTGAAAAGAAATTGATCTATGGGGCGTGAAGCAGATCACCCAGTTAAGTGGGCTCATCTGGGAGACTTGGAATGCAAAGATGGGAGATCGGCAAGCAGGGTTCAAGTTCTTTGCAGATATCAGATTTTAAAACTGCCACCCACACTTGTGATGCTCAGCAATGGATCCCCAACCCTGTAGTGGCTTTTACAGAACCACTGAAAGCACAACCGGACAAAGATTTTCAATCCTGCTAGGAACAGTCTGATATCCTGGATGCAAACTGGACACTGTGATTAATAGCATTGTTAAAAGTAACTGTTCAGGGCAATAATATTATAATATCAGGGCTTGAATTTCAGCACAGGATTGCAGGAATCGCGCATTTTCCAAGTTACTGCAACTTTCAGCAGAGACATTTTAAGACACCAAGCAACTGTATTTTTCACCAAATTGGGAATGCCTGTGACAAAAGCACTATGAGCTGCATTCTGAGTAGTTTTGGTTAAAATAAATAAATAAAGGTAGTGCTGGATATTTTAAGTACCGCAAGACTTTATTCTCTCATACGTGATTCTCGGCCGCTACCTTTAAGGATTATAGAAACTCAGTACTCTGCAGTAAGTGAACAGTTTAAAAAAAGACGATATTAAGTCTATCTAGGTGTTGTCGCTTTAACTCTTAAAACTCAGCCCCATTCATTTTGAGGCGCCAGGGCACCAAAGATTACGCATATATTACTCAGGCACCGTAAAAACCACCTACCTGGTTCATGGCTTGTTTAAAAGTACAGACAAGGCTTTCCAAAGACGTATTCAGTGTGCGTATGCGGTAGCTGTCCTTACAAAGGTAGCACCAAATGTTCCTGTCAGGACACTGCACTCTGATTGGTTATCATATTATTGTTAATAAAACAATGAATAATCCTCTCCCAACACCGAAACCCTAAACCTAAGGTCAGTATCCTATACTGCAGCCATTACACATTTAAAGTAGTTCATGTTTGGCAGTGAATACGTTTTTGTTGCTTTAAAAGTCACCAGAGCTGCTGACTTCCTCAGTTGTCCTGACAGAAACATTTTGTGGTACCTTTGTAAGCACTGACGGTACTCCTAGCCAGAACTACAATTGCCTGAAATTAAGCCTCTCATAATGTGACAGAGTTCACAGCTTGGGTTTTGTTTCGAGCCTGTTGCTCCGTAATGGAGAGTGCTCTGTCTCACAGTGATGAACAGCTGTAGGTCTCCTGAAAGCAGCTTATTTTAAAGCAACACCAGTGTGAATGATGATGGAGTAAAATATATACAGTATATAGTTTTTTATATGTAAAAGTGCCTTTTCTTTTGCCATTCCCCCCCTAAAATTTTGGAATCCCCCCCATTGGCTGCGGCATAGGGAGGAAATCCCCCCAGCACACAAAAATGAAATTCAAGCCCTGAATATTGTAAAACTCTGTACTGCTTTAGAAATTGTTAAAAAGCTGAATATTATTGCAGAAATCTGTGGTAGCCTAAAATGAGAAGACTCAGCAAAACTATGACCTAATTTAATAACCTTGATGGAGCCCCTTGGAATGTGCTTGTACTTAAATTTCTTATCAGCAGAAGCAACTTAAAATAACCAGGGCCCTTTGTGGGGGTACTAAGATTCTTTCATTTGGTGACTGTCTTTCTAACTCTGTTTTTCAGTTACAGGCACTTGAACACACCTACCGATTTGCTGCGTGTCACAGCACTGGAACACTAAATGAGGGGGTGCTAGAAAGCACGTATACGAGCATGCCTGACATCAATGGAAAGCACAAAGCCTACGCTTTTAAAGGACGCTGAAACCGAAACGCTATCTGTTGACACGATCGAGTAACAGGAAACAAACTAAGCTTAGGAGCCGACTCATGTCACATGACTCAAGCCTTTGTTTTGGTTGGTTTTGCTTAGGAACACTTAGGACCAGGAAGCTAGCTATTGAACCAGGTGCCTAAGATATTCACGCCAGCCATCTGATGCACGAAGCAGAGAAAATGCCTTATAAATATCAGGGCAAAACTGTAGTTTATATATCAGCCGGTCTTGGTAACACAAGCTAACTGCTGGTGTTATACTCAGAGCCTTTTGTTCAGAGGACAGTCCTTGTCCTGTTTTATATTTCAAGACATATGTCTCTAAAAGAGGGTAATCATAATCTTGAATTTATATCTCACCTATATTGAAGCATAATGCTATAAGGATATGATGACTATATTTCTTTCAGAGAGGTTGTTATATTGTATGCTTTAGGATAATATGGGTGCTTTTAGACTGCCAAAAGGTATGTGTTGTAACCATACTGCTTTATAGCAGGGGTGGATAACCTTTTTCCTATCACAGGCCATTGGCCCATGGAAAAAATCCATTGTGGGCCACACACAAAATACCAACTTAATTTAGTTTAAAACAACACAGAAATTGAGACAATTTTTTTTCTTTAAATATAAAGCTTTAAAGTTTAAAATCACCCGCTTTTTTTTTAGTGTGATGGTTGATTGCTTTTCCTTGGTGAGTGTTGTGATATCTTCTGGCACTGAAGATGTTGCCACTCGCAAATGGTTTTGTAAATTGTTGTCTGTTAATCTGGCACACAGGTGGTTCTTTGCAAGTGCATGCATGTCAAGTCTCAAAGTTTACCCGTGAAACTCACGGTTTTTCACAATTTTGAGAGTCTCATGGCCATGCAATGGATTCTCACCTTTGTGCATAAGTTTGTTATTGTTTGCAAGGTTGCGAAACCCTTTAAACATGATACAGCGGTAAATCCAATACAACTGTCCATGCATATCACCATGAAGAGGTGTACATTACCATTCGGTATTCCTGTAGCTGCTACACAAACTCCACCCTTACTCCAAACACAGAATTGCCTTGTTGTCTCAAACTGACGGTTTGTCTGCGCGAGCCTTCTACGTTTCTGTACACAACACGTTATTACTCGGACAGAGTCTGTCTCGTTCACACAGAAATTACCACAGAAATAAAAGAGAAATGGACATCAACGAGAATTTCATTATTAAAGTCGAAACATATAATGTTCTTTATGATGCCAGTGTCAGTGGTTATAAAGACAATAAAAAGAAAGGCGCCATATGGCAAGAAATAACAGAACAATTGGAAATTGATGATATGTCTATCTCTTTATTTCACCTTAATTTTGGTCAAAGTGACAGGGAGCGCCGCACACTGGTTTCATATTTCTGTAAAATGACGCTTCTTTGTTTTAATGATGTTGACCAATAATAATAATAATAATAATCACATTCACACACTAACTGAAGATTTTATTAAAACTGAAAATCAGTAAGAAAAAGTAATATTAAACTAATTTTCTCAGTATTTACAAAGAAATATGTGCAGAAGTATTCTTTTTGAATGAATTACATGTTAAACCAGATCACATATAAACATTCACTGTTAAATGTCATTTTTTTAGTGTGTGGTGTACCCAGACTATTTCTTTGTTTTATTTCGTCTCCACAAAAGGAGCAAACGCAGACAGTATTTTCTTTTCATGACTAGCTACAGTTGTATTTTTTTTTTTTTATGTACTCGTGCTGTATTCATGTCGTTTGCTTCGCTCCCGGTGTGCATAGCCCCTTAAGTCGGCTGCGTCCCAAACCATTCCCTTGCACCCTACACCCTTTGACAAGTGTACACTTCGCGTGACGTTTTACTGACGTCACACAGCGTGCACTTGGGTGAGCGAGGGAGTAGGGTGTAGGGAGGAGCTAAAAGCGTTAAATGAGACGCACTTCAGCATCATCATTCAGCGCCTTTACCTTTGACTGAGCAAGAAGCTACACAATCTTTTGTTGTCAGATTGTAGTTTGGAAGAATGTTTGTAACATTTGCACTATTCCTGTTCCAAAGAACTGTGGCAAGGATTTCGGCAAGAAGGAGACTTCTTAGTCGCGCTATTGCCCTACTGAGCGAACAAGAGATATTTAGAACATTTTACATGCATATGGTTATTTTTAAACTTTGAGATAATTTGAAAAACTTTGATATTGATTTGAATAAAATGCAAACTTTGCCACATCTTATGAACATGTACTTAATAATGTATCCTAATATTTATGGGTTTTTTTTGGTTTTGTTTTAAATAATATTTTAAATAATAAGATATCTATTTTACTTTAAATCCAAATAGGTAATATATTTTGCTTTATATTCTGTATCACTGCGAAATGGCTAAAGGTTCTACACTAATTTATTAATCACTGCAAAAACATATAATGGAAATGATAAAAGTGTGCAGGCTGCATACAAGTTTCAAATGTCACTCCCAGCCCAGCTTTGCAGTGTATCTTTTCCCTTTGAAGAGGACATCGTTTGCTGCACGCAGCTGGACCAGTTTTAGGGTCTCTTCCTCTGTCCCTGTATTTCTTAAAAAATAAATAAATAAAATAAAATAATATCATCTCCTAGTTTTGCAGCTACATATCTAGTTCATTAATTAATTAATTGATAGATAATTAATTCCAGCAATCCATATGTACTGAAAAGAATTTTCGCTGTACTTTCTAATCATATATTTAAATAGTGATCATAGACTTAAAAAGATATTAGCTAAGCGACTCAATACAATATACATCAGCACAAAAACACTTCAGCAGAAGTCAACTGTTTTGTACACTCAGTCTAAGGGTGCAGTGAAGGGCACATAATGCTCCCTTCACTCGTTCCCTAAGGAATTGGGACAACCCTTAAGATGGCGAACATAGTACTTCTGCCCCTCAAGAGAAGGTAACGAGTGAGCAAGGGTGCGGTTTGGGACGCAGCCTAGGTCAGTGGCATAGCTGTCAGCCATGTGGAAAAATCTTGATCCGCCACCAGCACCGAAAGGTATTGCGTTATGTCAACCGTGAATGCCAGGTCACACAGCCACTTGGGGTCACTCAACTCAACCACAGGTTTTCCCTTCATCTCCATGAAAATATTTACTTCTTCCCTCAGTTCATGAAACCCGTTCAGCGTGCTCCCTCGGCTCAGCCACCGCACTTCACAATAACAAACTAAATCACCATATTCTGGTTCAAGGTCTTTAAATGACTCTTTAAATGGGCGGCTATTTAATCCTCTACTTTTAATAAAGTTAAGGCTCAATACAACTACAGACCTAACGTTGTTCAGTCTCATGGACTGCGCGCAAAGATTCTCTTGGTGAATGACACAGTGACACACAATCAACTTACTTGGATCAAGGCTGAGGCGATTCATTTCTTTCTTGATCAGGCCAACAAGTCAGTTTTGTGATCCAGCCATAGCTGGGGGACCATCAGAAAGTAGCAGGACCACTCAGTTTTTCAAATGGTAATTGAAGCCTGTTTTTTTTTTTGCAATAAGTTCACTCACCGCATAGCTTGCTTGTACAACGCTGTCCAGCTCTTTTCTTGGTCTTGTAAAAATTGCTTGCTGCGAATTCAAATTCTTTTTAAATGCTTTAATTTTGTCGGCATGCAGTTGTCCCTGAAATTCTTCATATTTGATGTGCTTTGTGTTGTAACGCCATTTTTTCATGACAGAAAACTGCATCGCCACAAATCAGGAACACAGGCTTGCATTTCACTTCCACAAAAAAAAAATCATTTTTTAAACGAAAGAAGTACACGGTAGGAGTAGGAGCACAGAAAACTTTTTTTTCCCCCTTAACAACTGTATCATGCCTATTGAACATACAGCACGGTCGGTGTCAGGAAATTGCCTAGCAACCACGTCATGTGCGTGATGTTCTAAAATTCGAAACCTGTTGCCACATGTCTAACCTACCTACAACCCCACCGCTAACCCCGAAACAGTGAAAATGCGGACTGCATGCACTATCTCTGTTTTAGTGCTTTTTTTTCAATCTATTTGTCCTCCTGCCTCCCCTGATTCTACTAGAGAATAAAGAAAGTGCACCAACATGACAAAATACAAACAATTAGTATGTGACACTCAAAACTAACTTACCAGTGACCTTGTCTGGATTCATAGCCTTGTACATGGCCTTGAACCCGATGTCAGTCCGCTTGTCATTGCTCACAAAGTGCACCAACAAGGTGTTCCCCAATGAAAAGAATGTCTTGGGTTTTGCGTGTCCGCAAAACTTTCCTAAAGAGCCAAAGAAAAGGGCAACGCATCACATGAGGGCTGTGGTCATAAATCCCAGTTATATTCCATATTCTCTGTCCCTGGGACTGAAATCCCCTTATATGTAGTGTTGTTGTGTACTGCTGCAGTGCTCGTAAGACTCCAGGCTTTATAGTTTTTTTTTTTACTGTTGTAACCATCGATTTGAACAGCCCTATAGTATATCCTTGTTGTTTTTTTGGGTTTTTTTTAGAAAACCCAACAACAAATATCAGACAGAAAATATAGTAACTCTGTTTTAAGTGTTTAACATTGAATACCAATATTGTGTTTTTATGACGCAATTCTCAAAACATGTGGGTAAAGTGCTGTACTGTGCCAAACAGCACTTCCAGAATGACATACTGACTATCTCTGCGGATGAACTGACTTAAATGTCAACACTCCTAGAGCACTGCTGCATGAAAGTGTGAATTATGAGAACAGAGTGTCCGGCTGCTGTTAACGCCGAGCAAGCCTGGAGAACAGGCTAAGATGTAATACTGCACAAGGAATAACCTGAAAGCAATGCTTGTGGTATGTGCCATAGAATCTCAATACTACTGTTTTGATTTTTTCTGGCGAAGAAAATCTAAAACAAATCGTTATGGAGTAGTAGTACTATGGTGATGTAATTAAATGATATTGTTTTTCAAAGTGTTATAAGTGGGTTAATCTCAGCACTGGGTTAATAAAAAAAAAATAAAGCATTTTTTTTTATTTAAGAACTGACTATGTCCACCTGACACTGAGGAGTCCTTCATGGTAAAATACGTATTTATCTAAGTTTTGACATAAAAACAAACAAACAAAAAAAAAAAAAACATGATTTGGCTGTACAAAAGATCACTTCAGATAAAAACCTTTCAATTTCATTATTTTATGGTGCAGCTATTTACATCCAACAGTGTCACATTTACAAACACATAGAATCTACCATTATTTTATTTTGTATTAATTCTAGCCAATTAGAAATTCTGTCAAGCCAATATCTCTTCACCCGCTGAAGAACCGAGCTACAGAACCCTAGGGGCAAGGGCCATGTAGAAGTCTCCACCTGGACTTACAGGACGACTAACCAGAAGTGGCCAATGCAATGAGATGAACTAGCTCAACTCAATTTCTTTCCTTAACCCTGCAGAACTGTACGGACAATGCACCCTGTGGAATGCCAGACAAGATCTGAACAAGGGGCAGTGAGCTACTTGGGACCTTCACATACAAAACCAATGCTGCTGAATACTGTTTTAAACCTCAGTTTCCATCTGTGGTATAGTAACTCAACACTGTAAGAAGTCTTGCTCGTCCTACCCAGAAGTCCGAGGTTGTCCCTTACAGTGACGGAATCTCCGGTACACAGGCTGGTATCCTCCAGCGAGAACTCTTCAAACCAAAACTGGATAACCTGAAACATGAGGAAAAGCACTTTAAGTAACACCCAGTGCTGCTGTTGATATCATTTATTTTGTTATCTCCCTGGAGGTTGTTTTGCTTCTGGCTTTTCCTTACTAAGTTTCAAACCAGAAATAATTAAACAGGATGTACAATGTGATTGAAAGGGACAGCACAATTCTAACATTATTGTAGAAGCGCTGCTTTTACAGGCAACAGCTGACCATCAAGAATGTCACATTTTTACATATACATTTTTTTTCTTTACTTCATCTGCTGATTTAAAGTATGTTTCAAGTTACGTCACAAAGCAAGACAAAAACATTATCATGAATGATTTTTGATAAATAGAATTGACAGAAGAGCTGTGGACCAGGTTCTCGCTTTTCAGTAACCACCCTCTTTATGAGGTGAGACTTCTGCTAGCCATGATGGAAATGAAATATAAGGACATTACATTTTAGAAAATATATTAACAGATTGCTAAATATCTGTGATACATTGCAATATATTACAGTATATGTTAAAATAAACAACATGTATATTTCCAATATATTTCATTTCCATATGGAAGTTGTCGACCAAGTTCAGGTGATGGAACTCTTCAACCCCATAAAAGGGACAGTTTGAAAGGAGGTGGAAGAAAGGATAGTTGAAAAAGCACAAGTAAATCCCAATTTTAAGCTATTGTGTTCAACCCTTCGTAATAAATAAGCAGGGGTTGTACCCTGCCTCTAATGTTAATGAGAATCACCATTCATTGAATTCCAATTACTAAAATGATACATCATTTTTGTGTAGGCAGAGGGAGAATAACGTTTTGATATATACCTGATATAATAATATTGGAGAATTATCAACTAATATACTTCTACTAAGGGTGTAATTATGACTGCAAACAGTTCACTAAGGGAGAACTCAACTTTAGATAACCCTTAAATTAAATATTTCATTCTGTAATTCACAGTTCACTGCTTTTCTGGCCAGGGGTCTAACTAACTACAGATAACCTCCAAGCTGCTTAAGTCTGTGGCGCCACAGTAAATTCTTCACATTCAATACATTTTCTTCTTTTTTTTATTTTTCTTTTTTATCTAACAGCACATGTTGCAACCTGCTAATAAGCTTTTGTAGATCATTATCAAGGTCAATAGGTCTGAACAGTATGTGGAGCAGGGAGCATAGATTATATGTTTTGGACTCTGGATATTGGAAGAGATAGTCATACCCAGCAGACCTGTATGGTAGTTCACTTTACTATTTTTTGGACAGACAGCTGTTTAAAAGGCCGTTATGATTGAATGTGACTAGTCTGCAGAATGTTTAAATTGTTCTGGCAGAATAAGTGACCTTTCCCCAATGGTACCTTCCTCTGCTTCATACAGGGATGTTGGGTGCTATAGAAACCACTTAGTAGTGTATGCATCTTCAATCACCTCTCTGTCAGTCTTTTAGATTGTATGTCTTGCCCATTGTGACTTTTTTAGGCTGAAGTTATAATAACGGACGACAAATGCAGGAGTAAATTCCATTCTTAAATATTACGCGGGACAAAAATAGACCGACAGCTAAGCACTGCAATATCCTGGTAGATTTGGGGTAGATTTATATTTTTCCCCCAGTATAATATAAAAGGTCATTATTTATTGTATTACCTTGTCTGGATCCACTGTTATTTGCCAGGAGCAGCTTTTACCATTGTCATAGCTGCTTGGGTAGTTTATACTAGTGAATTCCCCAAAGGGTCCAATTAGTTGTTGTGGGTCCCCACAGCCTATGTCTGTCACCGCATCTGTTTTGTAAAACAAAGGCAACGTTCACTAATGTTGATTAAAATATGATTCTGTGGTCAGTTTTTCCATGGAAACACATATTCATTCAACATGTTATCAAATAGCTGAATAATAATGGTGTGTGCCTGTTCACGAACCAGGTCCCCCAAGGTCTGTGTCCCAAGGAAGGACATTATCCACAATCACTCAGGTGATATAGGCGTTTCATGTGCATGTTCTGATACTGCAGACAGCCCCATACAGAAAATGAATGACCTTACTAGTACCATGACAGTGGAAGAAGATTTCAATTATCAGTAGTAATTCTGATGATGTTAGATCACTAAGACCTGCTGTAGTATAAATCAAAGCATATTTCTATTTGGGAATGACTGATTGTGATGTATTTTCTTTGTCATCCATCAACATTTGACACCTTAGTCCAAAGGAAGAATCTTTTTAATAACTTGTGTAATGCTGATTTCTAATATGGTGCATAACAGTGGCTGTGGACTAAATCACTGAACACTCTGGGAGGAAAACTGGGGGAATCTGTGAACTGTTCAGGTGACTTTTGAATGACCTACAACCTGTATATCTGAATATATGAAAACGATATATATGTAATGAACATAAATTGCTCACCTTGATAATGGCTATTGAATGCAGTATTAGTCTTCGAAAGAGATAAATAAAAGCAATGTGGCATTTTGGGCACCTGTAGAAAGAGCTTTCCCTGCCCCCCATTTTAGTTGTTTTAACAATGCCCTCTCTTGTTAAATGATGTATAGTATGTAGCATGTAAATGAAATACCTGCGTGTCATATTTTGTTACTCAGCACAGTAAATCTGCAATGTTCTGCTATGTGGTTTGGAGCAATTTGAGCTGATTGCAGATAAGAGATTTGTTCAGAGTACATTAGCTATCTGTAGGTATCTGTAAATGTAGATCATAATTTCACTCACCAAGGAAAGCAAAACAGCACCATAAACCTGATAAGATCATAAATGTAATTTCTAATAACAAAGACGTTATCAGTTATTGAAAGGTAAAGTACCTTGTTTAATTAGCTGGAGAAAAAATAAATTATCGACAATAATGGGTTCAAATATAAATATTTTGTGTGTACAATATATCTGGTTGCGATTCCAAAAGAAATAATCTTTTAATTAAAATTAAATTAAATGTGACTGGTGGTTGGTCCTGGTTTGGGGTCATCAATGTATTGTGCATATATTAAGAGAACTATGGCTCACAAAGTCATTGCTACCAAGATGGAAGATGTAAAAAGTGCATAGCTAACCAGAGGAGCAGAAGTCAGGTAAGATAAATACAATCTGAATGAGACTTCCCCTTTAATTGCAATTGTAAATTTGTCTCAAACCTTCCCTCCAGCTACAGAATCATACTATATTACTAATTTACTTTGCTTGTTTTAGTTCAATTCAATACCCTTTGTAGCTGGAGGGAAAGTTTAAGTCACATTTCAAATTGCAATTAAAGGGGAAGTCTCATTCAGATTGTATTTATCATGTCAATACTACAGTGACTTTTTGTTTTGCGTGTTATTTAAAAGGAATTGCTACTCATCTTATGAACATAATGAGTATTTGTCTACGCCATTATGTTTAAATCTTTCTTTTGATTTTATGTAGCTTTGAAGGCTGGAGTCCACGGTGTTAAATAACCCTTTCAAAGACATCTCTTGCTGAGTTCATGACAATCAAATTAGACCATTTAACAGAACATGGTGTGGCTGTGCATAAGTTTCTACTTTATTTTTTTAGTAATTACTCTTAATTTCTGTATCCAAAGGAAGCCATACATAATATAATTATTTAGCAGATTTAATAGTAACAGCCAGGTACTTACCTCCATTGCTTTTGCCCTGGGTAGAGGAATCTGGTTGGCCTACAAAATAAATTATTGTTAAACCAAGACAACCAGCAAACAGCAACACGAACAGAAATATCAGGGTCTTTTCCAAAGATGTTAGGCCCTTGAGATTGTACTCTTTCTTATCCATGTTCTTCATGCTTGTAATGTATTCAGGCAGAAAACACAAAAAAGAGAAGAGTTTCTTGCAGCAGCTCAAGTTTATAGCATCCGTTTATTCATTTTGACCTTTGAAAGCCTGGACTTTGCACTGCTCGAAAAGTTCTTCATAAGTCGGTAGGTAGCAGATGTGTTTGTACAGTACAGTACAATACTTTATATTTTCCTTCCTGTTCCTTCCTGATTTTCCATGGCTTCTTAACTGTTGAGCTGTCACTTGACTGGTTAACCTCTGCGTCATACTGCATTTTACATTATTTTATATTATGTAGAGCTGTAGTTACAGCGAAGCACGAGAACTGCCAGTGACTATCTACACAGCACAGATAGTTTACAGGGTATTGGCACAGCAAAAGTAAATCAACCAAAAACACCATTCCACATTTAATTTGCAGTTTCCAACACTCTTACGTGAAATGATCCGCGTTTATTGTGCCTGAAAAACACAAGCCAATTTAGTAGAAACAATTGGGGCAACCTTGGCCCCCACCGCTTTGACAGTTGTGCCTATTTGCTTGGTGCTGGCCAAGGTTGCCCCAATGGTTCTTGAAACTTGGCTTGTGTTTTTGATATCGCTAATTTAAATGGCTGGGCACTTTTGATAACTTGCCATTTTTTCACATTTACAATGTCTTATATTGGGTAGAAATACTAAAATATATGAGCTTTCACTTTGGTTCTACTTTGACTGTTTTATAGTTATGGATTGTTAGGTATATTGAGGTTATGTATATTGTGAAAATCTGAATCCAATTTGATTATTGTTTTCATGAGAAAGGGAACATCACATGATAGACCCAGAGCGATTCAAGGGCACATTTAACCTAACACTGCAACCCTAGTGATTATTATATTTATTATAGGCAATAAATAACCCACATATGATTTTAAACAACCGTAATTAGAGATAGTGAAGTGCTGCATGTTGCTGTATATAAGAGGTCTCAACAACAGTATGAATTATTATGCTTTGTTGCTACCATAGCAACTGGTTAATTTAATCAATCAACATTTTCAGTATTTGAAGTGTTCTTGCATTGAAAACAAACAATATAAATATTAGTAATGCTTTCTGGTTTCAGTTAATTTTGGCTTATTAAGGGAGGTAATTCTAAACAAATTATTCCAATGTTAATGCAAGGCTGTTGCATTGTTTGTTGTATTAAATATTTCCTGCAGAATTTAGCATTTCTTAAATGAGGTCAAACAGAGGAATACTTAAACATGTTGTTGTGTTTGGTTCCATTTGTCACTTCTTGACAACGAGCAGAAATAAAAAAAATACTTTCCAGCATGCCAGAATTGATTACTTTGATTGCTTTCTATCTGTTCACCTATAAATCCTGCAGCTGCAGAGCTGTCTTATTCAGCAGGGAACGAGACCAGTGCTGTATATCAGGGGCATAGGCTTTAACAGCTGCTACAGTGTCTTCACATATTAGTATTCAGATCAACTCATGCATTGGTAGCATTAGCATTGATTTAGTGCCTTGACAGCCTTTTAACCTAACATTTACAGTATTCCTATGTATTCTGACCAGGATATTCCCAAAATCACAAATCATATA
Source organism: Acipenser ruthenus (assembly GCF_902713425.1). Taxonomy (NCBI): domain Eukaryota; kingdom Metazoa; phylum Chordata; class Actinopteri; order Acipenseriformes; family Acipenseridae; genus Acipenser; species Acipenser ruthenus. The sequence goes on from NC_081189.1 coordinate 67,894,518, forward strand.
ATATTGTAAAGAATATATTAAAGCATATAAAAAAAAAAAACATGGCAAATCACAGCAAACTATGGTAAATGCATAGTATAATCCTGGGAAAACTGCAAAATAACTGTGGTAAACTTTAATAAGGTATATTAAACTGGTAAGACATTAACTACAGTATCTCCTTAATGTAATGAAATAGGTAATATTGGAGCCACACACACATAGAGGTACTGTATTGTATAGAAATGTGGCAACCTAGTTCTGGGGATACAGTAAAGAGCAGGCAGGCTGGCTTCAGGGTGCAATATGATAACTAGGTCAGCATGCATGTGATAAGATGATTACAAATTGGGTCAGCCAAGAAGGGTTCTTTTTGTTTTTTCTCTTTTTAAGATAAAGTACTTAGGAAGCAATTAGTTTATGCCAACACAGGGAGATGCATAATGATTTTTGCTTGTAACCCGAAGATGATGTTTTTGCAATTGAAGGGATGTAGGAGGCTAAATCCTTCTTCGGATTGGATTTTTTTTTTTGACAATACATACATGTGAGGAAGTAAGTTTCTTTTTTTGGAGAAAGATGCAATGTGCAATTAAAGCTGTGCCAATTTCAGACCAAAACATTTTTAAATTGTTGATTTTCAACATGTCAATTACACACATATCAATAGTCTGTAGTTTTCCCTGCAGTTTTCCCTGTTTCGAGGTATTTCGAGGTGGGTGTTCGAGGAGGAACGTGTGTGTGAAAGAGAGACGGGATAAACAGTGAAGTTAAAACGAAACTGAAAGTCTAGGAACAGTGAAGGCAACTGCCCAGCCTGACCTAGGGTCTGTTTTTTTTTGTGTGTTCGAGATTTGTGTTTTGTTTAAACTTTTATTTTCGTTTTGTGAGAAGTGTTTTTGCTCAATGTGGTTTTAGTACACCAAACTGTTCTTTTTGGCAAAAGGTCCAGAGTCACTTCTAAATTAAAAATATGGAAGGAAAAAAATGAAAAAAATAAACACAATTTCTTCCATAAAAAGTTAAATTAAGGAACTAAACAAAACATTGCAAAGTTCAAACAAGATTCCAGGGGAACAGGCTGAGCACCACCGACTAAAGCCCAGCTAATGCCTTTAGAGATTAAAATTCATTGCCTGATTGATCCAGTGACTGTGTTTGCATGTGTGTATATAGACTATATGTAATGTTACACACACAACAAAGTTTATGTAAAATACAGTACACAGTACAAAATCTTTTAAAACAAAACAATTAGAAAAGGTGAGCGAAATGTTGTTTTTTAAGGGCTGTTAAAAAATAAAATGCATGTTTCTTTAATAGATAGTGTGCATATAGAACAAATTGAAAAGATAAACAATTCTTAATTTGTTTAAACATAACAATGTATCCTATGATGCAGGTATTGACATGCAATATCTGTACGCAGAGTATGAAAGGGATTCGCCACTGAGAGTGGACATGCTTTCAACCAACCTGGCAGATGTAACGAATCTGAACCACCCTCAAGATCTGTCGCCATCAGTTCCATCTGATCCAACAGGGTGACGCCTTGTGTGATGAAACAGCACACTTGGAAAGGGGGGGGGGGGGAGAGGAAGGTGCCATTCCATGAGTAGTAATGAGAAGCTGCCGCCCTCTATATCCCAGTCCTCTCAAAGCCAGGGTGAAGGTACCGCAGAAAGCATGTCAGGGTAGTATGTGAAATATTAGAAGAAATGAAACAGTATTGGTACAGGTGGGTAGGTTCTAATGAACTAATACACCTGGAGCTTGCCAGAACCAATCCACTCCTGGCGTGTATGTTATGGTAATGGGGCACAATTCCAACCCCAGGATTGCCTCTACTGCTCCAGAGCCCCGTGCTGCCTCCACTGCTGCAGTACCAACTAACATCGAGCAGCAGCTGCACCCGTCTGCATCCAAACCAGGTCGACCGTGTGGCAAGGGCAAGGCTCTTGGAATGGCACAGTGGAAGAGCAGCAGGGAAAGAGAACCATCCATCCAAATGGTTAGCAAACAGTAAGTTTCATGATTAGTAATAAAAAAAGATTCTAGTGATTTTGAAAAATCATAAAATTATTTATCAAAAGTACATTCTTTGTTTATCAATAATTACGTTTAAAGAGCATACTTAATAAGTACTATACAATTCTTGTATAACCGGTTCAGGCAGTTGCCTTGCCTGTGCTCCATGGCTTTGCTGATAATGTTCATTCTGATCTTCATGGATGTCCCCTGGTAGCATTTGCTCTCCGTTATCCAGTATCAGCTCCAGACCACACTGAGTGCCAATATTGTGAAGCATGCAACACACCACAGTCATCTTACATACCTTACCAGGGTCATAATGTAGCTCACCAGTAGGTTTATGAAGACACTTTAAATCAATGGTGTTTTGAGTTGAAATGTGAGCAGCATTGTATTTTATTTCTGGTTGTGTTTGTGGGTTTAATATTGGGGTCATCATGAGCCACCGTTTAAGTGGGTATGTGCTGTCACCTGTGAACACACTTTTAGTAAGATATTAAAACAACTTCAAGTTTAATATGTTAATCAAAAGATAATCTGTGACAAATGCAACCTACCCAAAAGCCTGTCTCCATTTAGAAGCTCCATTTTCTGACTAAGGCACTGTTCTCCAAGATAAATTAGTCGTGACATGAGCCAGGGTACTACATCAGTGATAATAGATTGAGCATCACATAAAAGTTGCACATTTAAAGAATGATAATGTTTTTGATTTCAGAAAGCAATTTCATTCCTAGAATCTGGGCATATAATTCAACATCTGTCTAATCTATTACACTTTGTACGTTTGGGAAGCCAGACAACTGATAAAATGTGGGGTTGGTTCCATTTTGTTCCACATCCCCAATTGAAAATCTTATATACTACCTTTCCCTAAGGGAAACTGCATCTGTGACATCAGTCATTGCCTTTGACATAGGGCTGTTTTTTTATTCTAAATTAGACTTAAAGAGTAAGTAGCAGGGTTCCGAAAAATATAGCATTATATACATATATGTGCCTTGCAGTATTCACCCCCCTTGGACTTTTCCACATTTTGTAGTGTTACAACCTGGAATTAAAATTGATTTAATTAGGATTTTTTGTCACTGACCTACACAAAATAGTCCATAATGTCGAAGTGGGGAAAAAATCTACATATTTTTCAAAATTATTTACAAATAAAAAAGTGAAAAGTCTTGATTGCATAAGTATTCACCCCCTTTGCTGTGACACCCCTAAATAAGCTCTGGTGCAATCAATTGCCTTCAGAAGTCACATAATTAGTTGAATGGAGTCCACCTGTGTGCAATTAAAGTGTCACATGATCTCAGATTAAATACACCTGTTTCTGGAAGGCCCCAGAGTTTGTTAGAGAGCATATCTAAACAAACAGCATCATGAAGACCAAGGAGCTATCAAAACAAGTCTGGGATAAAGTTCTGGAGAAGCACCAATCAGGGTTGGGTTTTAAAAAAATATCCCAAACTTTGAACATCCCCCGGAGCAGCGTTAAATCCATTATTAAAAAATGGAAAGAATATGGCACAACCGCGACTCTGCCTAGAGAAGGCCGTCCACCAAAACTCAGTGACCAGGTAAGGAGGGCATTAGTCAGAGATGCAACCAAGAGGCCAATGGTAACTCTGAAGGAGCTGGAGAGATCCACAGCTGAGATGGGAGAAACCATCCATGGGACAACTATAACCCGGATGCTCCACAAAGCTGGGCTTTATGGAAGAGTGGCGAGAAGAAAGCCATTGCTGAAAAAAACCCATATCAAATCCCGTTTGGATTTTGCCAAAAGGCATGTGGGAGACACAGCAAACATGTGGAAAAAGGTTCTCTGGTCTGATGAGACCAAAATTGAACTTTTTGGCCTTAGAGCAAAATGCTATGTGTGGCGCAGAGCCAACAGTGCTCATCACCCTGAGAACACCATCCCCACGGTGAAGCAGTGTGGTGGCAGCATCATGTTATGGGGATGCTTTTCATGGGCAGGGACTGGGAAATTGGTCAGGATTGAGGGCAGGATTGAGAGCCAAATACAGGGAAATTCTAGAGGAAAACCTGTTTCAGTCTGCAAGAGACCTGGGACTGGGGCGGAAGTTCACCTTCCAGCAGGACAATGACCCTAAACACACAGCCAAAGCTACACTGGAGTGGTTTAAAAACAAGAACTTGAATGTCTTAAAATGGCCCAGTCAAAGCCCAGACCTCAATCCGATTGAGAATCTGTGGCAAGACTTGAAAATTGCTGTTCACCAACGGTCCTCATCCAACTTGACAGTGCTTGAGCAATTTTGCCAAGAAGAATGGGCAAAAATTGCAGGATCCAGATGTGCAAAGATGGTAGAGACTTACCCAAAAAGACTCACAGCTGTAATTGCTGCCAAAGGTGCTTCTACCAAGTATTGACTCAGGGGGGTGAATACTTATGCAACCAACAAATGTCTTTTTTTTTTGTTTAATTAACTTTTGTATCACAATAAAAAATATTTTGCACCGTCAAAGTGTTAAGTATGTTGTGTAAATCAAATGGTAAAAATCCCAATTAAATCCATTTTAATTCCAGGTTGTAACAATACAAAATGTGGAAAAGTCCAAGGTGGGTGAATAGTTATTCAAGGCACTGTGTATATATATATATATATATATATATATATATATATATATATATATATATATATATATATATATATATATATACACATGTTGCTACAACTGTTTAAATAATGTACCTGTATTTTTTCTTTTCATTGTTAACATCCTGACAACTTTTTACACTTTATTTAAAATTTAAAGTCTGTTTCAAAACTTTTTTTCAAAATGGCCACTCTAATGCACTGGGGTTTGAGATCTGTCCTCTAAATCACTGCAGTAAAAAAAAAAAAGATAGCAAGTGCTCTGGCTTTTCAGTTCTGTACCACATCATGGATCGTTGTTGCTGTTGCCTTTGACAATATGTGGGTAATAATCCTTACCTATCAGTGCATTAGAGTGGCCATTTTGAAAAAAAGGTTTGAAACAGACTTTGAAACAGAGTGTAAAAAGTTGTCAGGATGTTAACAATGAAAAGAAAAATTACAGGCACGTTATTTAAACAGCTCTAGCAACACGTGAGGACGTGTAACGCTATATTTGGGGACGTGTAATGCTATATTTGGGGACGTGTAACGGTATATTTGGGGAAGTGTAACGGTATATTTGGGGACGTGTAACGGTATATTTGGGGAAGTGTAACGGTATATTTGGGGACGTGTAACGGTATATTTGGGGAAGTGTAACGGTATATTTGGGGACGTGTAACGGTATATTTGGGGAAGTGTAACGGTATATTTGGGGACGTGTAACGGTATATTTGGGGAAGTGTAGCGGTATATTTGGGGACGTGTAACGGTATATTTGGGGAAGTGTAACGGTATATTTGGGGACGTGTAACGGTATATTTGGGGACGTGTAACACTACTTACTCTTTAAGCATATCGCACAGCTCTTTTACAGTGTCTGTCTCCAATCTGTATCTGCGCAGAACTTGTATTGGAGTTAGATCTAAAAGTGTGACGGGGACTAACTATTGTGGGTTTGGGGTATGGGTGTCTTCTCCTCCTCTCTTCCCTCTCGTGCTGCAGTCGGAGAATCTGAAACTCTTTGATATCCTCCATTGTTGATTATAGCTGAGTAGCCCTGTCAGTGGTCACAGGTGAAATAAGAAACGAGAGGGGTCATATTTTACTTTGCACTTGTGTTTTGTTGTACTAGGTGATCACATTAGTGTTTTGCGGCCTTTGAAAATAAGGCATTTATTGCAAAATAGAACCTATTACGTATTTCAATTGCTTAACAAGCTGTAATTTGAGCATACTTTCAAAAACAGCAAACCCTAAAATGCCACTGTGCAACTGAATACGACTTTGGAAGATACATTTTGCCACTTAGCTTGTGACGCAAAGGTGTTTTGCAACTTATTTTTCACTTTGCCTCCTTTGAAAATCAGGCCCTGTATGTCTATTTGTAGAGAGGAAAAATAGCAACAGTTTCTACAGTACACTTTTTTTTTTGCTGTCGGCTTTGTGAAAAAAGACAATTGTACAAGTTCCTTTTTTTAGTACAGTGGTGTTATACATTTTAGGAATGAGTGTTTAAAGATATATGTCTAAACTAGCAAATGGCATTATAGAGTTTTACACACAGTAAACTTGGGAAGGACATTCTTTAGCACAGGTATCTGAATTTGTGGGTATACGGAGTCATCTGTTCATTGTCTGTATGCCAAGCTTACATGTTCACATGTGCATACAGTGGTTGTAGGACAGTAATACTGTGTATTTTCATTATACCTATTTTTGTGTTTACAGCCTGGGATCATGCAAAACATTCATAAAGGAGAAATTAGCAAAGTGATATCAATTGAGATACTGGTATTGTGTTTACATTTCTATTGTATGCATTTTTTGAATGATAATATGTTCATTGATTTCAATTGAAGAAATTGTTTTTCCACCAGGCTGGTTACCATTTTTAAATTCTTTACTTAAGTATTTGTTTATTAGCTTATTTTTTATTTTATTTTAAACGTAATCCATATTAGAAAACGATTCAGTACCGTCAGCCAATCATCTTCCAGTTCTAGCAGACTCTAATAGAGATGCCCGCTGTAACGTCTGAGCACCAACTGTGAATCAAATTTAAAATCAGTAAATACTAAACAGAGACACAATTTGTCCAAATTAATTTCATTATCCATCAAAACCAGCCAATCAATACTTTGCATCGACGAAAGCAATCCTGTACCTACAACTGCCGAGAGCCAATCACAGACTGTCAGCTCGACTGGAGCACACCGGGACTACAACATCTTTCAACAACAACAAAGCAAGACGAACAGTTCAGTAATATTGCTCAATTCATATATAGTATATTATAGATTCAGGAGAGAAAGGCTTTGCCTTAAGGTAGAAACATGGTGTTAGGATGCATTTTAGAGTAGTATTTAATGACAGATTGCATTGGTAGTTCAGACTCAATCTTACACGGGCTGTTCAATTAATAAATAAAAACTCGTTGTTGTTCTCTATGTATGTATGTCATCCTTGTTCTTTATTTAAATAAATGTTAAGGACTATTTTCTTAGAACGTCTTTACTCAGTGGAAAGGTACCCGACGAATCAGTATAAGTTCAAGGTAAATCTAGGTGTTTTTTTTTTTTTTTTAAGAAAAACAATGTTTTTTGGGTTTGTTTTTTTTTTTTGCAAAATCGGCGATTACTATCAACGTCTGTTTTAGAAAGAATTTAGCGTTTTTTCCGATCTTTATTTTTCAATTCAAGCAGAGAATGCGTGAAATCGACCTTTATGCTTTAAAAAAACAAACAAAAACACGTTTTATGCCATTGAAAAACGTCTCATTTAGCGAAGCCCCTTTATCATATTCAACATGCAACAAAACTTATTATTCAGAGTCTGAGCTCCCCCTCTCCTGCTTTAGCACAGCCGGACGCAGAGTCACAGGCAAGGCAGACGAGCCCGCTTCGTCCTGCCGCAGAGACTTCAACCGTCGGGCAGGGTATTGTGCACAATATTCATTAAGTGTTTTTCTCTTGCGCCCCATTTTCAAATCAAACTAGTAACTACCACCGTATACCTAAAGCAAAAGCTTACATATACATTAACCCGCTAAAATGAGAGCATTGTAGCACTGCTTCAGTCAATGAGATCTATCAGAACAGGGTGAAACTACAGTACTAACGGACCACTGAGATGACTGACAGCGACCCCCAGCCATTCAGAGCGCAACGGAGACGGGACAGACAGCAAATGTAAAAACTACACAAACTAGAGATAATTTTAAATGTTTTTTTTTAGTAAGAAAATAAAAACTATCTAGTGTTTTTACCGACGCTTATCATATATAAATTTATTTCAGTCAAGCGCATATTTTTGGGGAATTCAACGTTTAACGAGCTTTACCGATTAATATCGAAAAGTAGCAAGCCTAGTGATAGTTGACCTTGATGCATAACTCCTGTCGCGCAGCAGAGCCATCATCGACGGGCACTATCGCTTAAATATTCGGCACTCTACCTAATACAGTAAGAATCAGAAATGGAAAGCTACCTAAGCTATGTACTGTATATATGCAGTATGAAATGTTGCACAAAGGGTCACTCCACACATAACAATGAGTCTGTTCTCTGAAGGCCAATGATTTATGTGTTCTTGGTCTGTCAGCCCTAATAAAGAACTCTTTTATGAAGTGCCCTTCAGATCAGTTTGACTTTCTGCCCTTGCTACAGGGTTCTTCCACTGTGTAGGACACTGAAATGTAAATCTCATGTAGACATACACCAAAAGGACAGATAAAGAACCACGCTACTGCAATGGGGATTGTGCAGCAGTGACAGAAAAAAAGAATAGAAATTCTGCTTCTGTAGGTTTTAACACAAAGTAAAGTAGGTCACATTTTCCACTGGGTACAAGGCCTGTGAAGATAGTAGCTCTGCCAATTATTTCATGCAGCTCCGAGTGAACAGACAGTGGCTTTGAACTCAACCCAAGTGAGAAAGTACTTTTGTTATTAAGAACAGTGACATATACTGGAGTGTACTACATTTGACAGACCTTAAACACTTTTTTCCTTTGGTTTTTAGTTAACAAATGTCCTTCCTTCCCTTTGTCATTGGAAAATTCACTTGATTTGTCAAGGTATTAATGCTGAAAGACAATGTACACTGATTTCTTACGGACATTCTACCTCTTAATATTACAAAATCAGTAACAAACTACCCAAGGTTCACTAAAGGAGTCAAGTGTATAATTAATGCCTGATCAATTTGATAATATTAACAATCGATAACGCGCAATACAAATAAAAAATACACTTCTGTATAACCAAGGTAGTAATTTCTGTAGTAGTCTAATAATAGAAAATTATTTTCTTTCATTGAATATCTTTTGGTTAAAATACTTACAATATACAGTAATTTGGGATAATGTGCTTCCTGGTACCTAATAATACCATTGGTCTTGCAGCAATCTGATCATTTGACCTACAGCATACTAATTTTCATTTCAGTATGTAATAGTTGGTTCAACTCACTATACATAGGCCACCAATGTAAGAACTGTACCAGCAGGCATAGAAACATGTGTGTGGTGTGGGCTCTTAAGCCATCCTCTGAAGGGGAACCAACATGAAACCGATCAAAGTCAGGCTACCTCTGACAATTACTCAGGCTACCTCTGACTAAATTGTCAGGCTACCTCTGACAATTACCAATTACCTGTCAGATTGCTTTGCTGAAACATTTTGCACCATGGCATACAACAAAGGTAAGTGTTATGTGCAATAGTAAATCATTTTATTAAGAATGGGTCTTGTCTATTCAAGCCTTTTTGGTACTTTTAGCAGTAGTTTCAGTATGTGTTGCAGCTAATAAATTAAGAAGTGCCTAAAGTTATTTTAATCAACTATATTTAACTGAATATGAAGCCCTAAAGTTAAAAAAGTAAGTAGGAAAGTGAAGAATAGAGAAAACAAGGTTACATCATGGTTCTGGCATATGTCTAATAAGTTCCATCCAAAAAGATGGAGACCAAAAGGCAGAGTGATTGCTAGATTGCTAGATGCTGGCTAGATCAGATCAACTGTAGGCCTGACCTTGATGGATAATGAAAAGTAAATAGCTAGCTGGCTGATTATCAGTATCCATCAATGTCCATTGTCAGTTTTTTGCTCTTTACATATTTTATAAGCAGGTCTGATCCCTTTAGAATCTTGGATTTGCAATGATAAATAGATCAAACTTTTCCAGTGCTTTACATTGTCTAGTTACTTTCACAATAACAGTAGCATTCTTCTTGAGCAGCCTGTTCCTCTTTTCATGTACTGTTGGCTAAGGAAATCAGATAGGATATGTATGCCTACCATCATGTGATGTGCAAACAAAGCACCTGCATTCTAGGGCAAAAAAAAAATGTTTCACAGCATATTTTCGAATGAAGAATGTTATACAAAATTTGATGGTAAAGGGGTAACAACACCTTTTTATGCAAATCCCTTGTCATTCGTCTGTTTAGTTTTACAAACTTTATTACCTAAAGATGTCTTAAGTATCAATGTAATTCAGGAAGTAATTTGTCTTGCGGACACCATAAAAAGATGGACTTTCAAAGCTTCAAATGTATATATTAAAAAATAGCATGGAAATGTGAGGTCAAACTGAGAACAGATATAAAATGATAACTGAGTAATGTACAGACAGTAATAGTTGTGCATATGCATCTATAGTATAATACATAACTGTGGCATTTTTGTAGTAATATCTCTTAAGATTACAGTACCAAACATACTCAGTTATGTACAGTAAAGCTATATTATTGTCTAGCCCAATTACACGTTTGGTATAAGGATTAGTATGCATTGTTTGAATAGTACCAAGTTTAACATATTGAAACGCTGAAGGTAAATAGAAAACCATTAAACAGGAGTAAAAAAACAACAACACTGAAATAAGACGATCAACAAGCCACAAGCAATAACTACCCTAGTCAAATAAAGGACTAAGCAATCAAGTCTGTACCATATGCTTTAAAAATAATAATAATAATAATAATAATAATAATAATAATAATAATAATCTAAGCATGACATTTCTTACATCCACTAGGGTGTACCTGATGTATCTAATGAGTAGAATGGATTTTCAGAACTCCACTGAGGTCACAGAGGTACTTTATTTCTAAAAAGGTCAATCGAATGTAATGGCTAAAAAAAGTACACAAAATACAAATAAAAAAAAACATAAAGAATACATTAGTTGACTGATTATTTTCTACCATACCAAGTTGACTTTTAAAGTGAACTCAAATGCCTTTCCTTCCTAAAGCCTGTCTTACTATGATTTCTAGCCAATATTGACTTCCTATAATTGTCCACAGGAAATACCTGTCCATTTCAATGTCCTAATATTATTATTATTTATTTCTTAGCAGACGCCTTTATCCAGGGCGACTTACAATTGTTATAAGATTTCATATTATACAGATATATTTTTACATACAATTACCCATTTATACAGTTGGGTTTTTACTGGAGCAATCTAGGTAAAGTACCTTGCTCAAGGGTACAACAGCAGTGTCCCCCACTGGGGATTGAACCCACAACCCTCTGGTCAAGAGTCCAGAGCCCTAGCCACTACTCCACACTGCTGAACCGACCTCTTCAAAAGGAAAACTGTTGGAAGTTATATGTTTTTTTTTAGAATACTATATGTCCTTGAAATACAAGCTACTTTTATTTTCACCACCCATGACCTGACATCTCTAGGGAAGCACCACATGATACATCTTTAGAAACCATGCCTGGCTTAAAATTTTGCCTCGCTTAAAACGGTTACTCCTCATTGAAACTCAGTCTTTCACATTCCTATCACTGACATACTTTAAATATTCTCCTAGACATAAAGCGAGCATTAATGAGTAACACAGATGTAAAATGAACAACCCTTTTTAAGTTTCTATTTTAGTAGCTTATTTCCCACACTAATTCTTTCTCTTAATTACATCTGTCTATTTGCCTTTCAAGTGCAATGCTTCAGCTGGGATTTCAATCAGTGTCTTAACAAAGAGCCTAGTGTTAATTGACACAGAGAAGAATGTGAGTACTGTATACTGTATAATTAGTCTTCCAGGCCACACTTTCAAATGATTGTAAATGAAATTAACAGAGATGTATAGCATTATCTTTTTTAATAAAAGGTAAACACAACTTGGGAGTTAAAATACAGTAAACCACCTTGAATTAATCAGGTCAGGTGTTGGATTGGTCAGATTGGTATATAGCATTAACGAAAAAGGATTTAAAATATCAGACAAGTCCCATTTACCTGTAGTAGGTGTGGTCTGTATGGACACAGATGTCTAGCCAAAAAAACAGAAATGAGTCAATGCACAGTATTAGTCAATGTGAAATGGTCTTTGTGATTTGTTAAAATTAGGATGTAAGTTAAATCTTTAAAAAAAAAAAAGTTTTATCAAATGCACATACTTTACAATGGTTTATTATTTACCGGTAACATGAAAGCTATCATACATACAAAATCACCTGGGATGGTTAGGGGTATGGGTATGGGTGAACTGTGTAAATGGCAAGAAACACACCGAACAATATCCGAACAAATTCACATGCACATCATTTATATTATTATTGCATTCTGGATTTCTATGATAAAATCTTATACGTTTTTTTTTTCATATACTAAGCTACTACAATTCTTTAAAAACAGTCCAAACAATTTTTTGCAGAAACTGGTTGCTCTAGTTGCTTATTTGTAAAGTTCATTTTGAACAGTTCAGGCTAGATCACACTTTTAACCAATTTTAGTAAAAGTACTGTACTTTCCATTTACCCATTTACTTGTTTATTTCCAAAACCAATGTGAAGGGAGGCTATCCTGCAGATGATGAAGGTAACGTAAAAGATATTGTAGACCGCAGCACGGCTATTTTTCAGTCTATCACAGAGGAAGGAGATGGGCGCACGCAGCAGTTGGGCCGTCGGACATTCTGAAGGACGGACCTGAAAACGTTCTGCCTCCTTTTATTTTTCTTACTGGGGGAAGTCTCTGAGGAAATGGACTTTCTGCTCTGAGTCTGTGGTGTTATTTTTTTCTCATGCTCTTTGATCTTGCACTGAAGGTGATTCTGGATGGCAAATCCCAGAGATTCAGGGTCCAGGGAGGCACCGTACACCTCCCAAGTCATTCCTTGTTCATCCCACAGTACGTCATGGACACCCTTACATTTCTTTTGCTGTTTGCTTTTAGAGCTCGTCTCATTTTTCTTATTTCCCAAATTAGTTTCTCTATGAGCTGAATTTCCTTTTGCCCCAGAAGATTTGTGGTCTGAATGCTTAGAATTAGCCTTGAGATTCTGAGCTTGTGCTGGTTTGCTACTGACCTTAGATTTATTTTCAGACTGCATGGATTGCTTTTTACTATCAATGACAATATTTGGCTTGGCTGAAAGAACAGTATTATGATCATCTCTTTTTGACTCGGCAGATTCATTAGCTTTCCCAGTGGAGGAAGGTGGTGCTTGCTTTGAAGTATCTAATTCTACAGGGCAACGTTTAGTTTCCTGTGCAGAGGGAGAGCATTTAGTATCAGAAACATCTAGTTTGGTTGCCTGGTTAGGCAAGGGCATAACATCAGCAATGGCACTGCAAGAATGGTTGGTTGTACTTGGTTTAGTAGAGAGGCCATCATTAGATATATCATTCCCTCCAGGATCTCTGCCAGTAGGGTCTGCTTTGTTGATGTTTTCCGGTTCACTCGGTAACTTAATACTGGGAATATGGTCTGCATGGCTGGGGGTCTCTGGATTTATTTGGTAAACAGGTTTTAAAGGCAAAGCACCCTCTTTTACAATGCATTTATATTCTAGAGTGTTTTCCTTGGGTTTTGTTCCAGGTCCAAGTTCACTTTGAGTGGTTGATGCAGAATGGTGAGAATTCCCTGTTATTTTACAGATAGCCTCGGATAAATCAGCATCCACTTTGGCTGTCTCGGATTGATTTCCTGGTAAGTGACACCCACTTGCCTGAAAAGCATTTGTAAGAGGTGTCTGCGAAAGTACATCCTGAATGACACTAGGACCTTTCAATGGACCTACTCCTGTGGTAATTTCGTAAACAGGCTTCGATGGCTTCAACCCATTATTAATCTGATACACAATTGTTAGATGATCAGAATCATCATTGCCTTCACAGCAATGGTTGGGGCGAACAATTGATTGAAATAGGTAGGGGCTAGTGGCTGTTGATTTGCACTGAACGCTGAGAACAGCTTGGACCTCTGCATCTTGGCAGCTGTTTCTAGCAATGGGACTGCATTCCGACGGAACTGTCATTGTTGCCACCTCTTTAAATTTCTTACTTTGGTCTTGTGATGCTTCTGGCAGAAATCTCTGGGTGTGTGCTGCCTGGTTTGCCATCTGTGCCAACGTTAAGCCTTTCTGTTGTCCTCCAGGAGCCGCAAGATCCTCTGGCAGGCCTTCCTGTGTGCCTGTGTCCTTCAAGACCTTTAAGTCTTGTCCAATGCACTCAGGGTTTAATGCTCCTTTTAAAGTAGACTGTTGAACTTCAGTTGGTGAATTTATTGCCTTACTCTCTGACAGCTCTTTGTGAGGTTTCACTAGTGGTGTCTCCTCTTGGTTCTTTTTGGCACCTTTAGTTTTTACTGAAACATCGTTACCCATTGCCATGTTAGAGCTCTGTGCTTTCGATTCAGCAACTGAGACTGAGGGATTCACTTTAGTGATGGCAGAATCCTTTCGTTTTGTTGGTTGCGATGACAAGGCAATGACATCAGCTGATCCACCAGCATGGTTCGTGGTACTTGGCGTTGTAGGGAGACAATCAGAGGATATATCCTTCAGAGCTTTGTCTGGATTGCCAGTGAGATCACCTTTTTCCAGGAGGGACTTAGATGGTTCATTATTAGAGCTTTGGTCTTTGGTTTCTACTGCTGAGTTCTCAGCACTGCTTATGTTCACTGTATTGTCATTTGCCTGCAAATCAGTCTTTGGTAAGTAGGATGGAGCGGACTGGCTTGCTGTAGAACCTTCCTCCTTTGGAGAGGCTGTCAATACTGTTAGATTGGCATTGTTATCCCTTATGTTTTCTTCTGTGTTACAGTCAGTGTTACAGTCAGTGTTACACCATTCTTTGGAAATTATCATTTCCGATTTCGTTTGATCTCCTTTCGGATTACAAATATCCATCCTGCTCTGTTTCCCACAGCCTAGGGTCTCATTAGCCGGTGTCATGTCTGACTCAGTTAAACAAACATTGCTCTGTCTGTGATCAGCTGGGGAACTGCATGTCTTGTTTAGATTTGAGCTTGTTTGTTTTTGCCAGTTGTCAGTAGACGCCTTGTTCCCCAGGTGATCTCCTATTGCCAGGGGTGTGCCCATTTGAACAGTTACAGTCCTCTGTGGATTAGGTATCGTCCCCATTGGAATCCCTTTCAACACGTTGTCTCCTTGCAGAAGTCTTTGATAGCTGATGTCAGTGGTTTACTTTTGTGGGGGTTACAGAGTTTACAAGTAAAGTCTTGTCTAGCCAAATGAAGTCCAACAGGTCAGACCACCTAAAACAAACAAAAAAAGAGAAGCTTCTTATATTTCAGAGAAAGCAGTCAATGACCGGCACAGATTGGTTAAAACTTCACTAATGCATTAGTGCTATGAGATGAACCTGCATTTAAAGTGCAGCAGTATCTCCATGGAGAGAAACCCTATTCCTTTGCCCAACAACTCTGCATCATGTTAGGACTTGGTAGAAAAAAGGTAAAGAGTAGGTTTTATTTTGAGAAATTGATAGTTTATTAACTCCTAATAATAGACAAAATAATAATGTTGCATACTTTTTAACTTTCTGGCTAAAAAAATATCCCTGCCTCTAATAGTAGAACTTTCATTAGTCCATAAGATTATGATACACAAAATAACTTGTGCTAAGGAATGCCCAGTCCAAGTTTCATTACCATTGCATTCGGAGTTCCCAAAATATAGGAAGAAAAAAACATGAAGGAGCTACTCTGTTACTAAAACCATATCCCAATAGCCAGGGCTATCATAATTTAGACATATTTTAAGAATACTGTTCTATTTATTCATATTGCATTTGAAAATAATTTACAAAATGTAAATCACAGTTTCAGTTTAGATCATATTGTTTTATTTTCCCTTTGAAGGCTTAGGGACCCCTGGGGGATAACATTAACAGACCATGCTCTATCGAATTTCAATGATACTATTTTAGGCCTGTATTTTTCAGTTTGAAAGTACTCTTGCAGAAACCATTTGGGATTTTGGCATAGACTGTTTTAAACTACTGCTCTGAACTGAATCATTAACCCTTTGAGAAGTACGAATGCTGCTCTCTGGTCCCCAGGGAGTACAAACGTACCGGTACGTTCTGCAACTCTAAACTTGAATTACTGAGCCTACAAACTCCTGATCGCATAATATTGTAACACTAGGTTTCTGTAACACCTTTTATTGGTCTCTTACACCCTCTGCCAGATATTGAATGAATTAAATATAATAAACCCAGTCACAAAAATGTCAAGTGTTTGTAAACCAGCGAGAAAAAAGTATTAGTAATAATACTGAATTCAGATTCCAATTTATATTCAAATACATACAATTCTTCCACTGAATCGGATGTCAGCGAAGACATAAATGAAGAATATTTACCATCAACATCAAGTGACAGCAAAGAGGTGGCACCAAGCTCTGTGCATTGCTCCATGCTTCAAGAAGTATCATACGCTGAAGCATTAGACACTCTCGCTCCCTCTGCCCCCACAACCTGTTTACCCGGATATGATTTATTCATGTCTCTCTCTATCTCTCTCGCCCTTTTTTTTTTTGTTAGGACGTGTTGTTGTGGTTGTTCCACCCCGTTGTTTATTGTTTATT
Organism: Acipenser ruthenus; assembly: GCF_902713425.1. Taxonomy (NCBI): domain Eukaryota; kingdom Metazoa; phylum Chordata; class Actinopteri; order Acipenseriformes; family Acipenseridae; genus Acipenser; species Acipenser ruthenus. The sequence goes on from NC_081189.1 coordinate 67,910,993, forward strand.
GCCTACATGTTATTTTTTTGGTCAAAACCTTTCTCTATGACTATATAAAAAAATATACAGTACTGTGCAAAAGTTTTAGGCAGGTGTGAAAAAATGCTGTAAAGTAAGAATGCTTTCAAAAATAGACATGTTAATAGTTTATATTTATCAATTAACAAAATGCAAAGTGAGTGAACAGAAGAAAAATCTACATCAAATCAATATTTGGTGTGACCACCCTTTACCTTCAAAACAGCATCAATTCTTCTAGGTACACTTGCACACAGTTTTTGAAGGAACTCGGCAGGTAGGTTGGCCCAAACATCTTGGAGAACTAACCACAGTTCTTCTGTGGATTTAGGCAGCCTCAGTTGCTTCTCTCTCTTCATGTAATCCCAGACAGACTCGATGATGTTGAGATCAGGGCTCTGTGGGGGCCATACCATCACTTGCAGGACTCCTTGTTCTTCTTTACGCTGAAGATAGTTCTTAATGACTTTCGCTGTATGTTTGCGGTCGTTGTCATGCTGCAGAATAAATTTGGGGCCAATCAGATGCCTCCCTGATGGTATTGCATGATGGATAAGTATCTGCCTGTACTTCTCAGCATTGAGGAGACCATTAATTCTGACCAAATCCCCAACTCCATTTGCAGAAATGCAGCCCCAAACTTGCAAGGAACCTCCACCATGCTTCACTGTTGCCTGCAGACACTCATTTGTGTACCGCTCTCCAGCCCTTCGGCGAACAAACTGCCTTCTGCTACAGCCAAATATTTCAAATTTTGACTCATCAGTCCAGAGCACCTGCTGCCATTTTTCTGCACCCCAGTTCCTGTGTTTTCGTGCATAGTTGAGTCGCTTGGCCTTGTTTCCACGTCGGAGGTATGGCTTTTTGGCCGCAAGTCTTCCATGAAGGCCACTTCTAACCAGACTTCTCCGGACAGTAGATGGGTGTACCAGGGTCCCACTGTTGTCTGCCAATTCTGAGCTGATGGCACTGCTGGACATCTTTCGATTGCGAAGGGAAGTAAGCATGATGTGTCTTTCATCTGCTGCAGTAAGTTTCCTTGGCCGACCACTGCGTCTACGGTCCTCAACGTTGCCCGTTTCTTTGTGCTTCTACAAAAGAGCTTGGACAGCACATCTGGAAACCCCTGTCTGCCTTGAAATTTCTGCCTGGGAGAGACCTTGCTGATGCAGTATAACTACCTTGTGTCTTGTTGCTGTGCTCAGTCTTGCCATGGTGTATGACTTTTGACAGTAAACTGTCTTCAGCAACCTCACCTTGTTAGCTGAGTTTGGCTGTTCCTCACCCAGTTTTATTCCTCCTACACAGATGTTTCTGTTTCAGTTAATGATTGTGTTTCAACCTACATATTGAATTGATGATCATTAGCACCTGTTTGGTATAATTGTTTAATCATACACCTGACTATATGCCTACAAAATCCCTGACTTTGTGCAAGTGTACCTAGAAGAATTGATGCTGTTTTGAGGGCAAAGGGTGGTCACACCAAATATGGATTTGATTTAGATTTTTCTTCTGTTCACTCACTTTGCATTTAGTTAATTGATAAATATAATCTATTAACATGTCTATTTTTGAAAGCATTCTTACTTTACAGCATTTTTTCACACCTGCCTACAACTTTTGCACAGTACTGTATATTTATTTGTTTTATTTATTTACGGTAAAAATGATTTGCCTGTATTTCGTCAGTATTCATTACATACATACAAACATATAGCTTCCAGCTTGTGTGTACGCTGTACTCGTAATAATCAAGCGCATGCAGAAGACAGAAAAAAAACTCACTCCCATAGGACCGGCAGTGCATTTTAGAACTCACTACTCAAATGGTTAAAGCAGTAAACAATGTATTATTTTTATGTGCCTAGTACCAGTATGTGCTTAACATTCAATGTGTGATTTTTACCTTTTTTCTTAATTAAATAAAGTAAAAAACGTATTCAATGGGGCAATTTCCATGGAAAAAGAAAAATTAATCTCACCTTTTTCACACTCTATTTTGGTAGTACTTTTGTGTGTGTTTTTTTTTAAATCGCTGTCTTTATAGGTGTGTATGATTTGTTAGTTACCGAAATCTCAGTCATGTGTTTTGTTACCACTTGTAACAAAACACATTTCGACAAGGAATTGCATTAGTTCCATTACTTAATTGAGCTCAATAAATACTTTCTGATTTAAATATAGGCCTACTAGTTTGTGATATTCAGTCTATTTAAAATAGTAGATATGTGTTTATTTTTAAAATTATTTTTACATATAATTATTAGTTGAATAAACCGCTACCAAATAAGACCATTTTGCTACCTACTTTCCAGGCAGGTAGCAAATCCTCACTACTGCCTTAAAAAGTTAACTTCTGGGGCTCCCGAGTGGCGCATCGAGTAAAGGCGCTATGCATGGAGTGCAGGATGCGTTCTATAGTCTGGACGTCGCCGGTTCGAGTCCAGGCTAAATCTTTGCCGACCGAGGACGGGAGCTTCCAAGGGGCGGCGCACAATTGGCTGAGCACCGCCCGGGGGAGGGAGGGTTAGGTCGGCCAGGGTGTCTTCCACTCACTGCGCACCAGTGACCCTTGTGGTCTGGCTGGGCACCTGCGGGCTTGCCTGTAAGCTGCCCAGGGCTGCGTTGTCCTCCGACGCTGTAGCTCTGAGTTGGCTGCATGGCGTGTCTGCAGTGTGAAAAGAAGCGGGCAGCTAACGGCACACGCTTCGGAGGACAGCGTGTGTTCGTCTTCACCCCTCCTAAGTCAGCACAGGGGTGGTAGCGGTGGGCTGAGCCTCAAAATAATTGGACATTTCTAAATTCAGAAGAAAACTATAAAACTAATTGGCTAATTGGTGTTTGGTTGAGGGTGATGGGTATATATATATATATATATATATATATATATATATATATATACACACGCAGCGCTTAAGTGTACAATACTGTATTTATTAACAAAAAATAAATAATAATTGTGGAAATGTTTTCTAACATAACTGAACAAAAAGTAAAATAAACAGTGCTTTTTTATCTAAACATATATTAATTGTTACTAAAAGGTCTTCTTGTGAATCGCTATATATATATAGCGATTCACAATGAAAACGCAACATTCTACATTGATAGTTCATTAGGCACATACATAATGTTATTTACATTTTAAATAGTGAGCAGATAGGTTTGTTGATTGTTTGAGTAGTATTGTTCCTTGGGATAACAAAATACTGAGCTCAAGTCATGTGATTTCATAAAAACGCCAGGTGCTCAGTGTTTGAGTTGAGTTAAAATTGCCAAAATTGATTGATTAAGAATCTGTATAAATAGCCATTTGAAAAGACATGATTTTAATTAACACAAGAACAGTGAAAGATACGACCATGCCCCGCTTGAGTAATGAAGATCGCCTGGTTGCTATTGGCATGATTGAAGGCGGTCTGTCTGTGAGAGAAGTTGTCCAGAGAATGAGATGTTCTGCTTCAACAATCAGCAGACTAGTCCAGAGAAACCAGGAAACCAGCTCTGTGAGGGACAGTGGAAGGCAGAGGGTCACCACACCGCCCAGGACCATCACATCCGACTGATCCATCTATGTAATCGTTTTCAGACTGCAGTGGCTACAGCATGGGAAATTCCAGGAAGAAATAACCCACAGCAGAATGACTGTAGCTCGCCATCTGCTTGAAAATGATTTGCTTGCTCAGAGGCTGTTCAGGGGTAACATGTTGACAGCTGAGAGATGAAATCGCCATCTTCTGTGTACCAGAGAACATCAGAGGTGGTGGCAGAGAGAGTGGTGAATGCCGTTTTGCCCTTGACAGACCTGGCAGAAGGCAACGTGTGTGGAGACGTGGTGAGCGTTATGCTGACTGTTGCGTTGTTCAAGCCAACTGGTGGGATGGTAGAAGTGTAATGATGTGGGGAGGAATCTCCTGTAACACAAGAACGCCTTTGGTGCAGATTGAGGGCAACCTTACTGCTCAGTGATACATTGACGAAGTCCTTGAGGCATCATTTTTTCCATTCCTGCAAGCCAATCCGGAAGTGCTGATTTTCCAGCAGGACAATGCAAGACCACACAGTGCTAGGATTACAATTGCATGACTTCAAGAAAACAATATCAAGGTCTTGCCGTGGCCAACTTTTTCTCCTGACATGAGTCCAATAGAACATCTGTGTGCCATCCACAGGAGACAACCGTGACCAGCCAACCTTTGCCAGCTGGCTGCAGCTGCACAGGAAGAGTGGCGGCACATCACACAGCAGTCTATCCAGAGGCTGATCAAGGCTATGCGTCAGAGCTGCCAGGATTGTGTTAATGCTCAGGGAGGTCATACCCGATACTAACTTGACAGTGTGTCACGTTTCATACTGAAAACTTGTCATGATTCTTTGATCTGTATTTTTGTTGACATTTTCTGTGATTTTGTTTGATATCTATGTTTAAAATATTTGTTTAAATCCATTAGACCTGAGAGTCGCGTTTCTTTTGTGCATCAGTGTGTATATATATATATATATATATATATAGTAACAGATTTGCACTCACTCACGGTTCGTTGCCCCTTTGAAACACAGACCCAGGACACAGAAATGGATTTCTGAAGCGCTGACGCGCTATATTTAATTCACAAAATAAACAAAAACCAAAACAAACACCTAGCTCCTTTGGAGCACTAACTAAACAGTATGCAGGTCCCTGACTAGCTCGCACGACGGCTAAGCCGTTTACTTGGCATAAACAAAACACACAGTAACAACCCAGTACTCACAATGGTGACTGCTCGGAAACAGAGGCCACCGCCTTCTGCTTCCTTCCACACAGCAGTCCAGAGCAGACTGACTGCCTCTCCTAAATACCCTGCAGCTGGTTCTAATTTACAATTACCACCAGGTGCAGGGGATAATTAACAATCAAATAATTAACAATTAAACAGAACGTGTATCTGCACATGTTTTGTTCAGGGAGGATATTAACCCCCCCCCTGCTATCTTACAATATATATATATATATATATATATATATATATATATATATATATATATATATATATATATATATATATATATACACAGTGCCTTGCAAAAGTATTCAGACCCCTGACCAATTCTCTCATATTACTGAATTACAAATGGTACATTGAAATTTTGTTCTGTTTTATATTTTATTTTAAAGCACTGAAACTCAAAATGTAAGTTGACATGTAAGGTGACATTGGTTTTATGTTGGGAAATATTTAAGAAAAGTAAAAAACTGAAATATCTTGCTTGCATAACTATTCAACCCCTGTGCTGTGGAAGCTCCCAGTTTACACCGATGAAAGAAATTGCTGTAACGAAGACACAATTGGCCTCCACCTGTGAACCATTAAAGTTGCTGTCACATTTTCTGGATAAAAACCCCACTGTTGAAGGATCATTGGTCAGGCTGTGAATCTGAAGGAAAATGAAGACCAAAGAGCATTCTACAAAAGTTAGAGATAAAGTAATACAAATGCATAGATTAGGGAAAGGCTACAAAATAATATCCAAGTGTTTGGATATCCCAGTGAGCACAGTTGGATCAATAATCAGGAAGTGGAAGCTGCATCACACCACCCAGGCACTGCCAAGAAAAGGCCGTCCCTCAAAACTCAGCGCTCAAACAAGAAGGAGACTTGTGAGAGAAGCCACAGAGAGGCCAACAATCACTTTGAAGGAGCTACAGAGTTCAGTGGCTGGGAGTGGAGTAATGGTGCACCAGTCAACCATATCAAGAGCCCTGCATAACACTGGCCTGTATGGGAGGGTGGCAAAAAAGAAGCCGTTACTCAAAAAGTACCATTTGAAAGCACGTCTGGAGTTTGCCAGAAAGCATGAGAGTGACCCAGCTGCGATGTGGGAAAAGGTTTTGTGGTCAGATGAGACCAAGATAGATAGAGCTTTTTGGTCAAAACAAAGCGTTATGTGTGGCGCAAACCTAACACTGCCCATGCCTCAAGACACACCATCCCTACAGTGAAATATGGTGGTGGCAGCATCATACTGTGGGGATGCTTCTCATCAGCAGGGACTGGGCATCTTGTTAAAATTGAAGGAAGAATGGATGGAGCAAAATACAGGTAAATACTGCAAGAGAACCTGCTTCAGTCTGCTAAAAAACTGAAGCTTGGGAGGAAATTCACCTTTCAGCAGGACAATGATCCTAAGCACAAGGCCAAAGCAACATTGGAGTGGCTCAAGAACAAAAAGGTGAATGTCCTACAGTGGCCCAGTCAAAGTCCTGATCTCAATCCCATTGAGAATCTGTGGCACTATTAGAAAATTGCGGTCCACAAGCGTCGTCCAACCAACCTGAACAACCTGGAGCAAATCTGCCAAGAAGAATGGGCCAAAATCACTCCGACACTGTGTGCAAAGCTGGTACATACTTACCCCAAAAGACTTAAAGCTGTTATTGCAGCGAAAAGTGGCTCTACCAAATATTAATGTGTGGGGGTTGAATACTTATGCAAGCAAGATATTTCAGTTTTTCATTTTTCTTAAAAATATTTCCCAACATAAAACCAATGTCACCTTACAATAATTGATTTTGAGTTTCAGTTTTTTAAAATAAAATATCAAACAGAACAAAATTTCAATGTACCACTTTTGAGTGACTATGACTGAAGCATATGCACTTAATTACCTAATTAGTGAGACAGTTGATTGGACACTGGATATGGTGTGATTTTAGCTGTTGAATTGCAAGCTTGAATAAAAGCAATAAAGAAAATCACAGAAAAACACCAATATGCCACGTCTGTCAAGAGAGCAGCGCCTTCGTATAATCAGCACGTTCGAGGCTGAACTAGGGCAGCCAGCAATTTCAAACCTGGCGAAACGGTATTACCAGACACACTCTGTTAATGACAGGCCACGAACCTGGTGCAAAGCATGCATCGCAGATGTACTGCTTGTATTGCTTTCAACGGTGGCCACACATGCCACTAGCCTGTGATTTTCACAGTATCCCCCGTCCTCCCATAACTTTAGACAGTAAAATGTCCATTGTTAATCAGCACAATAAAAAGTCACTGCAGCTGCTCTAAAACAGTTTGTCATTTTTCGATCACATTTAGTGAATTTTATCTAAATATAAGTGATAAGATTCTTTTGATGCTCAGTATATATACACAGTCGCAATCAAAAGTATTTTTGGCAAAGTGGTTAACTGTGTGCAGGTGCAGGAATGCAGCTGTGATTAATGAACAGACAGACAACAATAATCCAGGTGCAATGTTTGTTTCATTTTTAAATCCAATTGTCTGATGACACAAAACACAGTAAATAATAATAGTGATAAGCAATACCATGCCAGGTATTGCTTTATTTCTAATCCACGGGTTGGTCCCAAAATAATAACAGTCCCGTTCTTAAACACCCACACAAATACAGTTTATTGTGATACAGCTGCAGTGATGTCCGGGTTAGTGCTGGCAACAGCTCCGGAACGTGTTAGCCGTCTACTAATAATAACCACAGTAACAATTAGTGACAAACAAACAAAACACTCGCGGTACGATAAACACAAATACGGGTCCTTCTGGGTCTTTCTTAACCATCAACAAAGGAATAGATTGCATCGCTTCATCCCCTTTTTGGATTACTGCACCAGCACTGCACCTGCTATACAGCTGCTCCACTGATGACCACTTTGCCACAAATACATAAATACATAATCATGAAGTGCTGAAAAAAAAATTGGAAATTTGTGATTAAAAAAAGAAACAAAAATGGTTAAAACTAAAGAATACAGCAACGATCTCAAAATTGCAGTGATACAACTAAATCAGGGGTGTCAAACTCCAGTCCTCGAGGGCCGCAGGGTCTTTTGGTTTTCATTCCAACTTAAGCTCTCAATTAATATAATTGATCTAATTATTTGTTGAATTTGACATATTTCATATTTTTCATGGTCTTTTACAGATGATGGTTTTAAAAATGCACTTGATTCAAGGTACACTACCTATGAAACATTTTGAGGCCTGAAGAGAAGTGTTAAATCTGTCCAGTTAATCAAATCATTAGATCACTTAAGTAAGTGAGAGCTTGGGTGGAACGAAAGCCAGAAGACACTGCGGCCCTCCAGGAACTGAGTTTGGCACCCGTGAACTAAATGAAAAAGGAGCACCAGAAAAATAGCAGAAAGACTTGGTTTATCAAAAAGCACTGTGTGGGCTATTATTGACAAACACAGGAGAACAGGAACTATTACAACTAGCTCCAGGTATGGAAGAAAGATTTCTGCAAAATTTGGAAGAAGAATCGTTTGAGCAGCCCGGCAAAATCCTCAGACTACTGCAAAAGATTTGACTCAAGAATTGAGAGAAGATGGTCAAGAAATTCATGAGCAACCAATTCAATAATACCTTAACAAGATGAATGTCCATGGGCAAAAACCAAGATGCAAACCTTTGTTAAAAACAATACACCAAAGAAAGCGGTTGGAGTTTTGAATACTTGAAGAAGCCTGATGATTTCTTCAACCAAATTGGTCAGACGAATCCAAAATATAACTTTTTTTCACCAAGAAAGCAACAATATGTTTGGAGGAAGAGAGAAGAATTTAAAGAAAAGTTCATCATGCCCAGTGTTAAACATGGTGGAGGTTGTGTGATTGTATGGGCTTTTCTTCCTCAGGCACTGGCGACCTTTGTCTTGTAATGAATGCTGCAAAATAAAATACATTTTGCTATCTCATTTGTTACACACTGCTAAAAGGCTTATTGGACGGAAGTTTGTATTCCAGCAGGATAATGACCCTAAGCATTCTTGCAAAGTCTACAAAGGAATTTCTGAAAAAAAGTAAGATACAGTTATGGATTGGACATCTCAGTCCCCAGACTTGAATCCCATCGAGATGTTGTGGATTGACTTGAAGGCTTCTGTTGCAAAAAGGAAACCAAAAGTTATTGCAGAACTCAAAGCTGTGTGTTTTGAAGAATGGGCAAAAATATCTCCGGAAAGATGCCAGGAATTGGTTTCAAAATACAAAAAAAGACTGCAAGCTGTAAAGGAAGCAAAGAGTGGGCACACAAAATACTAATGTAAGGGTACCCAAATACTTTTGTCAAAGTAAGAAATTCGTTTTGACATGTTATTTTTCATTTTATGCATGATATGTAATAATTTGTTTTATTCTAAAGCTGAATCTCTAATTGATACCTTTCAATAGAACAATTAGAAATTATAGAGAACACTTACTTTTGTCTGCGACTGTATATACAGTCTAACTTCACTATAATGAACCCCCTTTTTTAACCCTCCTATTATGTTCAGAATTTAGGTACATCTGTTTTGGGTAATATTGAACCGATGCAATTTCAAACTAATTTAAACAGCCTTAAATTGATTAAATGTTTTTATTTGCAACGGTTTTACTCTTTTATGCTCTTTTAGTCCAGGAGCTGTGATAAAACTTATTTGACTGACAACCTGGGAGAGCCTCATTTTGCAATGTCTTTACCAGTGAGATGCTGTTGCAATACTGACAGAAAATCTACTCGGATAAAACAATCTCTGTAGTTATTCTCTCAGTGAAAACAAAGACCTTGGTAGGCTAATTCAAAGATAAGTCTGATTCATAGACAACCTATTGTAGTGTGAAGCATGTGTGACGTATGCAACAGTTGCCATCTTCACATCTTCACACAAACTGCAGCCATGGCAACAGGCGTGAGGAGGTAACAAGATTGAAACAGCATGCATTGAGAAAAGCACGAAAAATATGAAGCAATGCTGGATATATTTTTCAAGAGAAAGAGCACATATTTACTGTATTCAGCATGTAAGTGTACTTTTTTTATTTTTTTCATTTCTTTACTGTTTTCTTTCAAATACACAGTTTAAATGTTGATCAATGTGAAGTTGTCTTGAAAGAACTACTGTATACTGTATAAAGATGTTAAATTCATTCTGATACAGCAAATTGCCAAACCCTATTACTACGTTCCCGCTAGCCGCTCGCCACGTCGCCACAAGCGAAACGTTTTCCTTTGTGGCTCAGCTATTTTTCACCAAGTTTGCCACCGTGGCAAAGGCTTTAAAAAATGTACTTGTGTAAGACTGCGAGCATGATTACTTTCAGCATGTGCTGGTAGATGAATCAATACAGACTGTTTAGTTTGATTTCATTTGCCTAATGAAAACCGTTTAGCTTGATCACGTATCATATCTATGCCACACATGTTGTGTTTGGCGGAAGGACAGAGGTTCTAATTAGAAATAGTCAGCGGACGGTGCCACTTGTACAAATTTATAAAAAAAAGAAGTTAATAAAAGGCATCCAAACTGAAACATTCTTGACATGTTTTAAACAAATACTGTCGACAAATTATCAGAATTATGTTTCGAAAGATGTAGATCAAGGAATACCGGTCACCCATCATGTACACAAAACAAAAATATGGCAGGGAGGTGAAGCACAGTCATGGTTTCAAACATACCCTCTAGTCCCGAAAGAACATTTTCACAGACTGCAAGCCAGAAACGAGTAGCTTCAAAAGATCACCGCTAAGTTTTTTTTCCCCCGTTGTTTGCTATCTCTTTAAAATGTGTTGAAATACATTTTGGAAATAGTAACAGAGTGGATTCGAAAGAGGAACAATTTAATAAAAGAATAAACACATTTCTTATTTTAAAAAGAAGGATTCCTCACACCATGATTTATTGAGTTTTAATGTCAGAATCGGTGCAATATCAAGGCAAACTGCTGTGTCTTGAGAAGAGGGCCTCTTTCCTGCACACACACATACTGAACTATATGACCTACTGAACAAGGTGAGCGGGGCAAGGTGGCGCCTGAAGTGGATTAGGCTCAAAGGACAGTTGAATTATGTACAGATTATTCACACGTGCAACAACAATCGTTTTGACGCAAGGAAGACATAAACTAGTGACGTCCCAGTGGAAAAGGACATTAAAACATCAAAGGGCTGGGAGTTTAAAGTGGCAAGATACACAAATGACCTCATGAAAGTGGTTATATATCCAAGCAAAAACTAAACATTTTGCGTTCCACATCGAATGCTAAACAAAGGTGCTGTCACTCTGCTAAGCGAAGCTGCAACTCCAGGACGGACCCAAGACGGGACTCTGCCTGAAAACGGACCCAAGAAGAGGAAGCAAGCTGCAAGCGAGTCAGTACCACAAGCAACAAGACTGAGGCCCGGCTGGAGGACTGCCGTAAAACTTACAGAGAGGACTGCCGTAAAACTTACAGAGACTGTTATCAGACAACAAGTCTGGGTCTGCTGTACACTTAAAACCACAGTATCCAAAAGAAACTCTGCCCTGCTACCTGCATAGCTAAAAGATTCAGTGAAGAGGACAGAGCGGACAGACGCTGTTGTGGATCCCATACCAAGGACTGAAGACTTTGTTGCAGCTGTTTGTTGATTCTATCGAGAATTGAAAGCTTTGATTTACCAGTGAGCAGGAGGATGTTGGGAAATGTAGTTCTGAGAGGTCCATGCGGGCACATGGGAAGCCATCTTGAGGCAGGGAATGCAATTTAAAAATTTAGAAAAGTGGTCAAAATGTAAAAAAAATAATTAAAACAATACACACACCTTACGTAAATAGTTGTAGCAACACATGGGAACATGTAACTGTGACATAAAGACAATGATTCTTGGTTGTAAATCTCCCTCCCGACCTGTGAGGGCGCTAAGCAGCGAGAACAGAGTGCTTTTGACGGGCTGGTCTGACAGTTCTTACCCAGGGTCGGGAAGTCGGCCAGTCTGGATAAAGGCGAGACTCCGTTGCAAGAACGCATTGACCCGGAAGGAAAACAATGTGGCAGCCGCAGATTGGAGAGGTGGTTTCATTCGCTTACCAAGGGGTCATGTGTGATGTGGACGGAGAATCGTAATCTGTTCCTTTGTTGTGGTTATGAAAATGAACCGAAAGGACCGGCATTTCTGTGTTTAAAAAGAATGTGAGTGTTTTGTTTGTTGTTGTCAGTCTGTCTATATTGTCTTGTTTGTCTTGTGTATTAGACTAGATGGCTAAACACGATCCGGAGCTGTCGCCCACAGCCAACACAAAACCCAGACAACAACGCACAGTGGAAAGATCACAGTATCATGTAGTAATTGTAGGACAGTATTGCACATGTGAAAACTTTAACAATAAAGCCGAAACTAAAACGCTTTAAATTTAAAACTAGACTAGCAAGCACTGGCAAAATCAGCTTTTTTATACAGTGCAGAACTAATTTATTTTAACATATTGTTTAGGGACTATGTGATACCTGCACGGTGGATAGTAGTATCTACACGTATCGACAATAACAAGCCAAAGCAAATTTGCACCATTGTTACAGATTTTCTAAGAAGTCTGGCATAAACAATTTTGGCTGCTATTTAATTAACCCCTTGTAAATAAATAAATAAATAAACATAAAACTGCTTAATCTAAAAAAGAACAGTCCTACAGGTACCGCAGTAGCAGGCACAGTTTACACAGCCTCAATTTCTGATCGCGTCATAAATTCCAGACTTCCTAAATCCATTGATGGAAATGTCTGGTCTGCTTTGAATTTTTTTTATCAAATTGGCTTAATCACTCACTGCCATTCTCATATTAACTTTGACATCCGACACATTCTTTCCCTTGTCCAGCGTGCGCTTCTTTAACCCGTGCTGCATACCACCAGTCTTTCAGAGGGCAGGATAGCACACTGTATGTCACACTCGGTGGACGTATTATTGGCGATCCAATCCAAACCGCCAATAAAGCCAAAATAAATTCCACTCCAAAATGTCCCGTTATACGGTATGTCAAATAAAATATTAAAAGAAGGTTGGTATTTTATATGCATTTCACTGAAAACCGGACATTAGGGCGTCTGGGTTTGTTAATTCCTGCCACCCTGACACAGATGCCAATTCCCGGACTGATGACAACCCTACTTTAGCCACAGTGGCTAACTAAATAAAGTCTTCGAGGGAATGTAGCTATTATAGCAAACAACTTGATATAACGAACATTTCTCCAGGTCCCAGGGGGGTTTGTTACAATGAAGTTAGACACTTCCCCTCTCTCCAAACCCACACAAATAACCCAACAGCACTTTATTTAAACAAGTTTGTACATTATGAAAAACAAAACTGAAAGTTCTTCTTTGTTCAAGCCTGAATAGATTCAATTATTTTAGCCAGGGTGTCAGCTTCAACATCATTACTGGGGAGTTGGTTCCAGATTCCCACAAGTCTCTGTGTAAAAAAGTTACTCCTATTTTCTGTTCTGAATGCCCCTTTATCTAATCTCCATTTGTGAACCCTGGTCCTTGTTTCTTTTTTCAGGTCAAAAAAGTCCCCTGGGTCGACACTGTCAATACCTTTTAGAATTTTGAATGCTTGAATCAGATCACCGCGTAGTCGGCTTTCTTCAAGACTGAATAGATTCAATTATTTTAGCCTGTCTGCATATGACGTGACTTTTAAACCCGGAATAATTCTGGTTGCTCTTCTTTGCACTCTTGCTAGAGCAGCAATATCCTTTTTGTAGCGAGGTAACCAAAACTGAACACAATATTCTAGATGAGGTCTTACTAATGTAAAGTTTTAACATTACTTAACTTGATTTAAATTCAACACTTTTCACTATATAGCCAAGCATTTTGTTGGCCTTTTTATAGCTTCCCCACATTGTCTAGATTAAAACATTTCTGAGTCAACATAAACTCCTAGGTCTTTTTCATAGATTCCTTCTTCAATTTCAGTATAATGAATATTCCTTCTTCAATTTCAATATTAATGAATATGTTAATCAGTGCGTTTACATGAGCAAACTTTCTGAAAACTAATTCCGATATCAAAAGTCATGTAAACACAGTTTTCGGAAAATGTATCGGAATATTCCTTAGGTCAGTTTTCGGAAAACAGCTCCTAGAAATTTCCGATTCAATTCTGAAAATGAACCAAATGTATATCATGTGAACGCACGTTTCGGAAAACTTATTCTGATAGCGTACTGCACATGTGCAAACTTTGACCTTTATTCCTGCACATGGTTTTAGAAAACAAAGAAAATAATAATAATAATAATAATAAGTAGTCAGTCTGCATGGATCCACTTGCTCCGTTGAATTGTATTTTGTCATATACTACTTGCTAGAACCGAAGTCATTGTCTTGCTCTTAATTGTATTATTACTTGTACTGTGATTCCTGAAATGTATTTTTGTTTACGACTGTAAGTCGCCCTGGATAAGGGCGTCTGCTAAGAAATAAATAACAATAATAATAATAAGTTAGGGATAAAGTAATATTTGTCCGTATGTATTTTTTGAATAGCCCATACTGAAGCAGCACATGTTTTCCAGCTTTAAAATTACATGATAATTTAAAATAATGTCTGCAAAAGAAACTGGTAATATAGAACAGGATGAGCTGTTGGAAAGGCTGATTGCACATTGTGGGGAATCTGAAAAGAGGAATAGGATAGTAATCTTTGAATTTAAGACCTGACACTTCGATAAAGTACTTGTTATTGGATTGGTCTCCGTTCTATTGCAGAAAAAATGTCTGGTCTGTTCAAATCGTATTTAGGGTACTACAGTACTTTGCATGCGAAAATATCCTGCGTTTTCCGAAAACTTCAATCCATGTATACATTTGAATTCTAATTAGACTTTCTATCGTTAATCATGTAAACACAGAAAAGTGACGTTTTAAGAAAATCAGTTTTCTGACACTTTGTCATGTAAACGTACTGAATGATAACGATAAATTCCAGTTTTAGGTATCAATCAATCAATCAATCAATCAATCAATCTTTATTTTTATCTTCCATATGGTATTTATAATGCACATTTTTATGGTGTTTGCCACTCCTCCTATTTTTGTGTCGTCTGCAAATTTAACAAGTTTGCTTACTATATCAGAATCTAAGTCATTAATGTAGATTGGGAAGAGCAGAGGACCTAATACTAATACTGACTTTGTCAAAAGCTTTCTGGAAATCTAAATAAACTATGTCACATGCTTTGCAATTATCCATTGTCGATGTTGCATACTCAAAAAAATCAAGCAGGTTAGTTAGATATGATCTCCCTTTCCTAAAACCATGCTGACTGTCTCCCAGGCTACTGTTACCATATAGGTCGTTTTCCATTTTGGATCTTATTATAGTTTCCATAAGTTTCCATATAATAGAAGTCAAGCTTATTGGTCTGTAGTTACCTGGTTCGGTTTTGTTTCCCTTTTTGTGGATCGGTATTACGTTTGTAATTGTCCAGTCTGTCGGTACAACCCTTGTCTCAAGAGACTGTTGAATGATCTTGGTTAGCAGTTTGTAAATAACTTCTTTCATTTCTTTGAGTACTATTGGGAGGATCTCATCCGGCCCAGGGGATTTGTTTATTTTAAGATCTCCTAGTCCCTTAAACTGCCTCTGTTGTGCTAAAGTTATTTAAAACTGGATAGGAACAGGTAGACATGTGGGGCATGTTGTCCGTATCCTCCTTTGTAAATATTTGTGAAAAGTAATCATTTAATATATTTGCTATTTTTTTTTTCTCTTCATCTATGATTTTGCCATTTGTATCTCTTAGACATTTTACTTTCTCCTTGAATGTTGTTTTGCTGTTATAATATTGGAAAAACTTTTTGGAATTGGTTTTAGCCCCCTTGGTAATGCTCATTTCTATCTCTCTCTTGGCATTTCTAACTTTCTTTTTGACTTGTGTCTGCAGTTCTAAGTACTCTTTCTGTGTACTTTGTTCTTGGTCCCTTTTAAATGCTCTGTAAAGTGCCTTTTTTCTCTGAATATATATTTTTTAATTGATCTATTAAACCATTTTGGCCACATTTTTCTGTGGATGTTTTCTCTATTTTACTCATATCTACTTCTGTTAACAGTTTCTGGTATTTGGCGGCAGGTTACAACAAATGTACATTTTTTATGGGACAAATATTATTATGAAACTTGACCAAAAGAATAATTGAATATGCACAAAGATTCTGGTCTGTGTCATTTTTATTACCGTAGGTTAAAACAATTTACATGTGTGCCCCAAGATGAACTGCACACTGAAGAGGCATCTACAGTTTGTTGAATCAAACTACCATCTACCACTACGAAACCCATTATTAATTTGAAATAAATAAAAAATAATGAATATGTCTAAAGTCCATATGCAGGGGGGAAACAAAGGCGAGTCCTAACCCCTTTCAATGATAACAATAAATTCCAGTTTTAGGTATCAATCAATCAATCAATCAAGTGTCTTTCATAGTGGTACAGCAAATCAATTGTAAACAAAGAGGCACCTGTCCTGTATCTACGACATTCCAAATCCAAAACAGTTTAAGATAAATCTGCACTATTATAAATGGGTTCAATCTCTTAAAGGAATGGCAGCGAAGATGTCAGTGGTCTGTAATCCCTGAGTACATGAGTAGATACTTATATGCCAACTAACTTTCCACTGACTAGGTTGGATAATGTCCATTGACAGGTACTGACAGATACATTTCACCCAGTCAATGTACATGCAAGTAAGTTATACAACTTTTTATACTATAGCATAAACTAATAGAATTTATTACACAATATATTCACTTGTTTTAAATGTACATTCCATGTCACTATCTCTATTTCTTTATTGGAAATAGTATACCTTTTTAAAGTCTGAATTTAAGAGGAAAGTAGCTTTGTTGTATATTGTTTCACATTTCCCTTGTCGTTTTACGATGTTTGCCACCATTTAGTGAGTCTGGGCTCTGTGTGATCCAGAGATGCGGAATTATGATTTTTCTCTTTATCTGAAGGCTTGTTTGAAATTGAAAAGTAAGGAAGTCTGCCAAAGGCAGGCATATAGTAACTGCAGGCTCCGATAAAATTGTTTAAATTCAATGCAGGAGAAAGGAGATAAAATTAATGTAAAGCTATTAACCCTGCAATAAGAAAACTGATCTTCTTGTGTTTCCTTTTTAATTTTAGATTAAGTCTGTTCAACTTTAATTCTGCATAATTAGCAATAATCCAAGACTGGCAGTAGTACTTGTTACACTATACTTATAAGCATGTACTTACTGAAAAAAGCAATCTACCTACGGTTGACCATATGTGACCACATAAATAATTTAATTAGTATTTAAACACCACAATCCATACCTCAGGATAATCACATCTAAAACACATCTAAATAATATCTTAAAACTACAGAGGCATGAGGTCTGACTCATAAATAACTGTCTTATATTGAAGAACAGCTGCTCCAAGACATCTTTTATATAGATGTTGGGACAATTTTAAGACTTACAGTAAGTAGATTTGGCAGATTGAGGTCTCAATTCTCCAGTGCTCTCAATCACTCACATATAAAAGAACCATTTCCTTTGAGGCATGATGCAACAGTAGTACTTTTATATCTAAGCAGTGCCAATAGAGGTGGTTATGTATTTAGTTATGGAGAGAAATATGTATGCCTGATAATTTAGCACCATTTCTGATCACTTAGGGTTTCTTCCAAAGCCAAGACAAACAGAAGTACCTTCATTTTGGAAAGTTCTACTCATTAGTTATGAAATAGTAATACCAGATCCTATTATTAAGGGAGACATGTCATACATGCAGTATAATAGCACAGTATTTGAGAGAAAAAAGACTCTTACTATTTCTAGTCATTTCCCAATATTCAACAATGGACAATTTAATACTTAAGGCACAATTTTAATTACCTTAACTGCATATCAATTAATAAATAGTTGCATACCGATACCTGCACATACTGTACACAAAAGAGGAAAATGTCTATCCAGACTAGATTATTTTAAGTAAGCACATAAAACTCATAATTTGTGTCCCTATGTGTGGCAATTTGCTTTTGGGGGCCAACAACATATGTCAAAAAACAAAAGGCAACAACTGTCTATCTATTGATTAAATTGCACCATTGTTTTATTCTTTACATTAATTGTTGCTTCAAAGTAACCTTATTGTGGACTTTGGACAATGCCTGATTTGTTCAGATTTTTCTCAAAATAATAAAAACGATATATATATATATATATATATATATATATATATATATATATATATATATATAAACAGCCATAGCTTTCTGTCTATTAATAACACATTTACCTCAATCCTTATCAATTCACTATGGTAACCTGATGATTGCAGGCATACACCTAACTCATGTTATTTGCTCTGTCCTGTGTAACCCCTTTGCAGTTTCTGCCGGTTACTAGAAAAAGCAGGGAAGACCGTACACATAGCAGACTAATTCAAAACGTCAATTTTCTTTTTTTAACTGCAGCCTACCGGTGTCGAAAAAAATGTTCAGTAAGATCTTGAAATGTATAACCTTTTTATCGAAAATTGAGTATATAAAAATGAGAATTACTTGTTACTTATTAGTTTGAAAAAAAAAAAACAAAAAACGCAGTACCTACCTTGCGGTACCTTCGAATGGCAAGATTCTGCATCAATAAAGGTGAAAATGACCTTGCAGATAAGTCACCATCTGGTGTTCACCCATCCAAGATTGAAAATAATTAAGAACCAGAATACTTTCAATCTCTGTGGTTCAATTTAATACAAAGTCTTAATTTGATTACCACTGGTTAGCTATAGGTATGTTTGCCTGACTGTGTGCAGCTGAGGCTTTCTATTGCATTACAATGCAACGGGAACATGTCAAGAGTGGGAGCCACAAAACCAAGCAACGTCAGAGCCACTTAACCACGCCTTTTGGAGAACGGTGCTAAACGCTAAAGAGAATAAGGAGCTTTAGCAAAAAGTAAGAAAAAATAGGTCAGTTATTGATTCTTTCATGTGTATTTAATGTACAAAGCACTGAGGTACCCACTGTCCATGTGATCTCGTTACCAACTTACCATGTTGTGAATACTTATGTATCGGTAGCTTACAATCGTATATGCTTTTATTTGTATTTATTGTCAATTCAGTGCATCCTACTGTGACTGTGATATGTCAAAATGACACTATTAGTCTATCAACCCAGCAACCCGAATACACACACACACACACGCACTACGAAAATCGAATTTGTAGCCTAATTCTTTAGCATAAACTCAACGAGAGCCGAGACTGTTATAGAGACTAGTATTACTCATTCTCAGATAGTGAGCTTGTATAGCATTCATATTCATGTTAACATTTACACGCTATACATTGCTGACAGGACCGTTTGTTTAAATTACCCAACAGTTTTTCCCCCTTTGGAATGTGCTTTCCGCAAAATCAAGATGCAACTGCAGAATTGAAACTATGTAGTTCGGGTAGCAAAACAGAAAAAATATATTTTCTTAAGTTGATTATACTAATAGAACTTACATCTGCTATATCAAATTTGGAATGACCTTTATTAACATATAACAAAAGAAATGTTGACAATATTGAGTCATAAAATCTTTTTAATACGTTCACTACTGCTTTGTTTCATTTCTCATAACTACCTTATTACCTTATTTGTGACGTTTTTCCTTTAATATTTATCGTAGACTATTTGGTTAATATTCTTTATGTGTTGATTATTTATTTATTTATTTATTTATTTATTTATTTATTGCATATGCTAATTTTGTATTTTATTTTCTCCACCTGTCAAAAGTGTGTTGGATTAAAATGTCGGTTGTCACTGATATTAATGTAAGTATTATTATAATGTAAGTATGAATTTAAATAACTAAAAATAATAATAACTGATAAAAATGATCAGCTGCTCATAAATCATTCAAAATAAAAGCATCAAAATGTGTCTACAGAATCAGTACACAACTGTGGATGTTTCTATGTGATTAAACTAGTTAATATACAAATAGACTTGAGTACCTATATAGGTAACATATCAAAACTTGAATATTGATTCCAACATACAGCATAACCTTGGGAAGTTCACAGCAATTAAATACCATACAATATACAATAGCCAGTTTAAAAGGGACTATCTATAGCAATCATTTACCCATATTAGTGTTAAAATGCAATTTGGTGATAACCAGATCAAAGGGATAGCACACTTTTGATTATATTAATATTGTTATGATTATCTGCTGCACCCATCAGTTTCTATTCCTACAAGTCTCATGCTCGTTCACAGATGTCAGAAATATAAACAATGTGTAAAAATAATTACATTTTTTTCAGAACAATACTTGTTCCATACATATACATTTTTTTTTGTCTACTTAACTTAGTTTGAACTCAGTATTCATGATTACGTGTTTGAAGCTATGTATGTAAATGGAGTCACTACCAGAACCCCCTGGAATCTTGAAGCGCCCTGTTCTGATCGAAACTTTCTCTGTTGAGTGATGCATTATAGAGGTTTATATTGAACAAGATATATTAATTCCTATTACTGCAACAATTTTAAAAGAACACTTTTGTAAAAGGATAATTACAGATAAATATTATCCAGACATATTGAAATATTCATGATATTTACTGAAACCTATTAATGTTGAGTATTAGCAATTCAAACGTTTGTTTGTGTTCGATTGGTAGTTGACCAGCTGTAAGCTATAGGGTGAGGTTCTCAGTGTGGCAAGCCAATTCACTGTAGAAAGTGTAGAAAACTATATGAATTATATTAGGGACACATTTTTACACACAGAAAACGAGTAGACAGCCCTTTGAATGTCATAAGTTGTCATCCATTATGTTATTAGTACACTGTCAGGTAGCCATTAAACATGCAAAATAGGAAAATAGGATTTCTGTCTCTATTTTCTCTGGTACAGTTTCTACTGGAACTGGCTGAAACCCAACAAGATTGAAGGTATGTTGGTGGTATCAAGCTTGAAACATAGGACAGATAGATATAAATATTTGGACTTTCTATTTATCATGCAAAGCTATGTGAGTGTTTCCTAATTTTCATTTACAGCAGAAAAACTTTGTGGTTAGTTTATACTATTTTGTAATGCTGTAGTCAGGAGCCATAGTTAAGGGACCGTGTTGTTTGTGTTCCGCCTTGTAATGAGAATACTAGTGTTAGTGTAATGGTATTATGGGGCAAATGGGAGCCATGACCGTACCGCCTTATAACATGTTCCGCAGTATAAAGGGCCGCCTTATAAAGGGGGAGCACTGTAATGTTTTTTTAAATGTAGTGAATAAAGCAGTTTTTTGTTTTGTTTTGTTTTAAACTTTCACTCCATGTAAAGGTTTGACAAAAGCGATCAGGCAAAAAGGCTGGAAATCGGGCAGCCATTGAAATATCAATGCTATTAATGATTTTAGTTAACAAAAATTAAATGTTTGCTTTATAACAAATAAGCACACGTTTACGTTTTTAGCTGCTTTTGGCAGCAACCCACTAGCTCTCCTTCCTAAACCCCAGTATCTGCAGGACTGAACATAGAGCCCAGTTGTAGCATTTTATACACACCTAGCATCAGTAAGGATCATAAGAATCATAAGAAAGGTTACAAATGAGAGGAGGCCATTCGGCCCATCTTGCTCGTTTGGTTGTAAGTAGCTTATTGATCCCAAAATTTCATCAAGCAGCTTCTTGAAGGATCCCAAGGTGTCAGCTTCAACAACATTTTGCAACCAAACTGAATAATTAATTCATTGTCAATCCAATCAATGCCCACAATTCCCTCAATTCCATTCACATTCTCACATGGAAATTAATGGGTTGAGATAACACACACATTTTACAACAGTATTGAGCATTTATGAGAGAAAAAAAGTAAATATTGAAGTAAACATTTGAATATGAAAATAAAAATAAAAATAATGAATTTAGTGGAATAATTATTCTTTGTTTATTTAGCAGACGCCTTTATCCAAGGCGATTTACAGAGACTAGGGTGTGTTGAACTATGCATCAGCTGCAGAGTCACTTACAAGTGCGTCTCACCCAAAAAACAGAGCACAAGGAGGTTAAGTGACTTGCTCAGAGTCACACAATGAGTTAGTAGCTGAGGGGGGATTTGAACCGGGGATTTCCTGGTTACAAGCCATTTTCTTTACCCACTGGACCACACAGCCTCCTTAGGTACATTTAGACTGTATTGGAGTGAATGAAAACAAGTACTGGTACAAAGTAAATACGTTATTTACATAAATAAACTGCCAAAATAAACACTATTTACATGTGGTGGGTCTTCACCTATCATACTCCAGTTCTGTGCTCTGTTACACTACAAAGTGATTGGTGAATTACAAATTTGTTTATTTCTAGTTTTGTGTATTTCTTTTAGAAATACAGTGAAAGAAGCCCAGTAAATGTAACCCTGGGTCTATTTATTATTATTATTATTATTATTATTATTATTATTATTATTATTATTATTATTATTATTATTATTTATTTCTTAGCAGACGCCCTTATCCAGGGCGACTTACAATCGTAAGCAAATACATTTCAAGTGTTACAATACAAGTAATACAATAAGAGCAAGAAATACAATAACTTTTGTTCAAGCAAAGTACAAGTGTGACAAAACACAATTCAATAACACAACAGATAATAGTGATAGTTACATCAGGATATGATTAAATAGTGATAGTTACATCAGGATATGATTAAATACAAAATACTACAGGTTAAACACTTGGCAGATTACAGTATTCTGAGGTACAGGATTAAATGCAGTAAAATAGGGGGCAGATAAGAGCAAAATAAAGCACATTTAAATGAAGGGTGATAGTGTCCCAGGATACAAACAGAGGAGTTCTACAGGTGCTGTTTGAAGAGGTGAGTCTTAAGGAGGCGCCATAATGTGGTCAGGGACTGGGCAGTCCTGACCTCTGTAGGAAGGTCATTCCACCACTGCAGAGCAAGGGTGGAGAAGGAGCGGGCTCTGGAGGCAGGGGAGCGTAGAGGAGGTAAAGCCAGTCTTCTAGTGCAGGAGGAGTGGAGAGGTCGGGTGGGGGTGTAGGGAGAGATGAGGGTCTGGAGGTAGCTGGGTGCAGTCTGAGTCAAGGCATCTGTAGGCGAGTACAAGAGTCTTGAACTGGATGCGAGCGGTGATCGGGAGCCAGTGGAGTGAGCGGAGTAGTGGAGTAGCGTGGGCGAAGCGAGGCAGAGAGAACACCAGGCGGGCAGCAGAGTTCTGGATAAGCTGGAGCGGATGGGTGGCGGACGCAGGGAGGCCAGCCAGGAGGGAGTTGCAGTAGTCTAGGCGGGAGAGTACCAGGGCCTGGACCAGGAGCTGGGTAGCGTAGTTGGTGAGGAAGGGTCGGATTCTTCGGATGTTGCTCAGGAAGAATCGGCAAGTGCGTGCCAGAGTGGAGATGTGCTGGGAATAAGAGAGGCAGGGGTCCAGGGTGACTCCGAGGTTCTTAGCGGAGGAAGAGGGAGAGAGTGTGGTAGATTCCAGAGGAACAGAGATACAGAGATCAGAGGAGGGGGAGGAGGAGGGAAAGAAAAGGAGGTCAGATTTAGAGAGGTTGAGTTTGAGATGATTCGAGTGCATCCAGGAGGAAATAGCAGACAGACAGGTAGAGATACGGGAGGAGATGGTGGAGTCAGAGGTGGGGAAGGAGAGGAAAATCTGAGCATCATCAGCATAAAAATGGTATGAGAAACCATAGGATGCGATGAGGGGGCCCAGGGAGCGGGTGTAGAGAGAGAACAGGAGAGGACCCAAGACTGACCCTTGGGGGACTCCAGTTAAGAGAGGGTGAGGTGTGGTGTATTTAATGTGGAGTGGTGAAAACTAACAAAGATTCAGGATCTGTAGTAATACAAATCTAATATGTGGTCATGTGTAGAATACTTGATTGAGGTCCAGCACAGGCTCTGTGCCATATAATTAGGGCTTCTGATTTTCAGTTTTAATTGATAAAAACCGATAAAACACCCCCGATACAAAAATAATTAAATCGGTGGATAGCCAATAAACAGTGGAAATGGTTAATCAATTCACGTTGACTTCTCCCCTTTCCCATTAAAAAATAAAACCAACTACAAATTTAAAAAGAGCTGGGCAATGTCCCGCTTTCCTGACTTGTATCTATCATTGATTCGTTCTGAATACTTTAAACCCGCCCCAACTACTGAGTGACAGCACATTCCTACATTTCTATTGGAGACTATTGGAGATTTAAAACGAGATTACAGTTAGGAATGGAGGGTTGTTAGCAGGATTTAAAGCTGTATTACAGTTAAGATATGGAGGATTTAAAATAGAATTGCAAATTGTGGCGATTAATTCTGGAAGACAGCAAAGGAAAGAAGGTACAACTTAATTGTACAAGTACTGTTGAGTTACCACTGTTGAGTTACATATTTTGACAGAAAAAAAATGCTCAAGCATTTTGGAAAGTAACCAAAAACGCAAATTTCATACAGTATATCAAAAACAAAAGCCCCGAAAAAAAAAAACGATTTACATAAAACTTGAAAATAGCTCAAAATAAGCACCGAAAAATAAAAGGAATAAACACCAAAAAACAGAATCCCTACATATAATCTGTTTCACTGCTGTGACTGTGACTGTGCGTAGTACACTGTATGCAGTGATTGAAACGGGCATTATTGCTACACACAACTGTCTTATTACGGCCAGATCATTTGTCAGGAAAATCAGAGCCGGGGACTGAGTCTCTATTTTAACCAATTATGTTGCTCTAGGATAAGGGCAGACTCGAATGCACCAATGCAAATTACTATCTGATATAAACTGGCATCCTCGTGGTGACCAAAGTGAATGCAGATGGCAAGTTTTTTTTTTTTGTTTTTTTTTGGCACGGACTGCAAAAGAAATTTCTTCTATCTGTCTGACAACCGGACTCAGGTGCGTTCGATTTCTGGTTTCAACTAGTCATAAACAATTTTACAGTTTTTATTCATATTCAGTATATATTATACACTTATATTTTAGTTTATTTATATTTACATTTTCACTGTAAACAAGAGTATCATCTGGAAAAAGAAAAAAACAAACATCCCGTAAACAGTTCATCCCAAGGCCTCCGTTGTTCAGTGGGCTGACAAACCTTTTAATCAGCTGTTAAATGTTTTATTGTCAAATGTAAAGTTTTCCTCTCTATCTGTTGGAATATGGAATTTTAAATGACACCCAACCTTCTGTCTAGAAGCAGTGGTGGCTATTTTACACACCCTGCTATTTTAAACAGGCTGCTTTACACCTTTGATATGAAACAAAACACATCTATTAAGAGCAACAGTTGTATTCCCTAATCAAACTTGAGTGCAGTATGCAATGGTAATAGTAAAGTGAAGGATAGTAAAAGCATAGTCACTAAATTATAGTCAAGTATGGCATAGTGTACTGCAAGTACTTTTATAAGGGAAGCCTTGTAACAGGCCACACTTTCAATCCCAGTGAGTAGTCCATTTGTCGAGGTTCCATGTATTTTGCATACAACATCATTTTGCATACAACATCATTTTGCACATGACAGCATTTTGCACATGACAGCATTGTAAAATAATAATCTTTTAAAAAAAATGTTTATAACCTAACATGGGAGTCTAACCTGGCTGAGCCACAGTACCCAAGTCGGTTTCTCAGAAAGGTTGAAAATGTCTACTGCAGCTCTCTAAAAACAACTGCCAGTTCATATCAGATCATTTGTAGTGGTGCACTTCAATCTTTCCCAATGTAAAGTCTCCCATCACATTTTCCTGATATTTTTTTTCTGGCCATAATATGACAACAGTTGTTTTCAATAATGGCCATTTCATACACTGCATACAGTGTGCACAGTCGCTCAAATACCTTACCTTGACAGCAGTGAAACAAAGTGATTATTATACTTGTGTTTCACAGCAAGCGGTTGTGCCATTTGAAAAATTGAGATCCACATTATATTCACACATTAGTTTCTTGGCATTCCTGTACAGTGCATTTCAATGTGAATGGTGACATTATAAAGGTGCTAACCAGTGTACATGGGTGCAATGAATTCCATGGAACTTCATGGCTTACAAGCTAACCATTATGGACACTCAATCACAATGGACTGGTGTCTCTATAGCATTACATATTGTGGAGCATGTGTGGTACAGTGACATCTTGAATATAACCAGCACTGGGGGAGGACTTGTCAAAACTACTGTAGTATGATTGCATAACTTGGGTTATAGACATTTAGTGATACAATAATCTGATTTTGTAATGAAAATGAGATGACACTGACCCATTGACAAAGAAAAAAAAGTTTGCCTAATTCTTTTTACTAGGTTATTTTTAGAACTTTTTTTTTTTTTCTAGGGCTGAACTGAGCTCTAGAGACACTTTCTTTACCTCAGTTTCCATCACTGACCTGAAGATGAGACCTTTGTGGTCACTGAAACTTGTGTATTTTATATACATATTCAGCTTATCCTGTTATCACCAAAAAAAACTGTGTTGTACTTTGTTGTATTAACTATATTGGTATGATAACTTTTTTTTTTAACCACAAAAGTTGAGTCAAAATGTTATATATCAAATTGCATAAATAGAGCTTGTGTTCGTTTTTTTTTTTTCAAAGAAAAATGTATCGGATGTAAATTTTGGTACAGATTCAAATATTGTGTTGATCTGGAGTTTTCAGACTTTGTTTTGGCAGGTGTTTTTGGAGCCTGTTAGGCGCAATTGCTGACATTGTTTCAGAAATGTAAAAAATAAACTGCTTGGCAACTTTATTTGGACCTGTCTATCTGGTTGGATTTGGCATCACCCTGGATTAGGGCAGGTCCTCCTGCTGGTGTTGTTCCATCACCTTTACTGAACAGACGGTGTTAACAGACTGCTAACACTGTGTTTATGAAACCAATGTGACCGATACTCTAAATCTTTGGAAGGCCTCTAACACCATGAAGTGGGTTGGTAACTCAGGGTTCTCTTTTGGTGACTGCAATGATAGATTCTGACCTATGTCCTTGTTCATTACATATTTAACATGGCTAGGTTTCTGCCACTGCTTAATTCATATCTAATCAAGGAGGCCATGAGTTAGAATTTTAAAAAGCAGTCACCAAAGGTGAACCTTGTCATAAACGTGTTGAGACACAGGGCTCAATTCCATACACGATAAGAATATGTGCAAGTCTAAGCTGCTTATCTTTGGAAGCTGAATTATCTGCAGTACATTACACATGTTTATTAAAGGTTTAGTTTAGGACAAGTTAGGAATTCATTAATGAAATAAAATATTAAATATTATAATGCTTTTGTATTGACCAACTTGGGTGTCACAGAATGTACATTATCTTTCAAGAGGAAAGAGACATATGTATTACTGTGTGACACCCAAGGTAGTCCAATAAAAAGGTATTAAAAAACAAAACCCTGGAATTCAGTACTAAATAGAATAAATAATAGAGTTGTATTATTTTCATTCTATCATAGACTTGCACAGTCCTATCTCTCAGTGAATATGGTCTATAGTATTTACCCAGCTGTGTCATGACACTGAACAATAGCCTTATGTACACACAGAGCTTATAAGTTAAAAATAAAATTAAGAATGTCCCAGACTTCCCTGTTTTCATCACAGTTGATGTTTGTTTCTGATAAACTAGGCCTTGAGCCTGAATTGATTTGTCAATTTACTCAGGAAGGTGCCCACTGATTTAAACTTGGGCAATCCAGATTTTACGACATGATTTCATTTTAATCGTAATACTTTAATGGTGTCATCGAGGACTTTAACTTTGAACTCTTTCACTTATTTTAAAGAAAACTCAAATTGGAGACAAATAATAAAACATCACCCCTATTGCTCAATGTAGACAAATGATGTGAATGATAAATTTCCCTTTATTTAAAAACATTTTTAGAGTTATCTAGACAAACGACTTCAATTGTAAAGGATTTGGGTCTGAGCATACTGCTTAATAATATAATGGGTATGCTTTTTGTAAATTTGAACCTTAAATATATGTGCTGTCACGGTGCTGGAACTGGAAAATAAACAACAGGAACACTGTTTATATTAATTGTTTCCAAATACATCCATTTCTAAATTCTTTACAAAACACTTCTTAGAATATGAAACTTTTATAAGAAAATATAATTTTAATTGCACCAGTAGGGCCATATTTAATAAAATATCTCTAAGTAGAAACTATTTTGAAAGGTAGTGTTTGTACATTTTTTCTCTAAAGAATAAAGATATGTATTACCATGATAAATGAATTACCAAAGATAAGAATAGAATTGAGCGATTCTCTTTAAAGGTGAAACGATTATGAGAGCCGACAGCTTATTTATTATTACACAATCAAAAGAGAACTGTCTCTGCTTCTGAGAATGATATCTGAATGACTATGAATACAGGAAGTTCTATCCATCTGTTTCATAAGCTTCATTTGTTATCAGAAACATTTATCAACTGTGATGAAAACAGGGAAGTCTGGGACATTCTTAATTCTTATCACTTTATCACTCTTCCTTAATGCGCTTTACTTGCACTTATCTGCTCCCTATTTTACTGCATTTAATCCTGTACTTTACAGAGTACTGTACTGTAATCTGCAGACTAGTGATATTCAATCTGTAGTATTTTGCATTTAATCGTATCCTGATGTAACTATCACTGACACTGTTACCTGCTATGATATTGATTCTTATTTTGTAATATACTTGTACTTACTAGAACTGAAGTCATTTTTTCTTGCTCTTCATTGTATTAATACTTGTACTGTGATTCTTGAAATGTATTTGTTTACGACTGTAAGTCGCCCTGGATAAGGGTGTCTGCTAAGAAATACATAATAATAATAATAATCGTTCTCTTCACCCCAGTGCTGAGGTAAAAGCCAGATTGTTTGCAGAATGGAAGGTGTTGACAGCACTTAAACCAATAATGGATGAGTTGTTGACATAAGGAAGGTATGCCAATTTCACAGCCACTATCCTGCAACAGTGTGACACACAAACACTCTGAAAATAATCACTGAAGACAAAAGAAAACCTTAGGCACTAATCTGATGCATTACAGTGGATTGACTACAAATATAATGATTTCCATTACATGAGAGTAGGTGTTAAAACGTCATGCTGATATTGGACTCAGCTCTCGCCAAGTTAAGCACCAACTAAGACATAGCTTCTTTTACTGAAAACTAATGTGATCCATCTGCGTTTCCTTCCATCTGATGATGTAGATATCCTTCTGCCTGGTGTTGATGGCTGAAGTGTAATGCTGGCTCCAGGGATCAGGCTAACCTGGACTCTCCATCCTTGCTGTTCTGCTTCGGCAGCCAGTTGCGCATGTCGAAGCTTCTTCCTTTCATATCCCTCATCCACAAAATCCTCCCATGGCACTGTTAACTCTACTAGGTGAACAAGGAGTGTTGATCCAGACCACACAACAATATCAGGTTGAAGGTTAGCGGTGGCAATCTCAGGTGTGAAAATAAGCCGTTGTCCAACATCTGCCAGCATTTTCCAGTCTCTAGCAGCTTCCAGTTGTCCTAGATGAGTTTTGGTTTGAATACCTTTTCTTGGTGGTTGCTCCCCTAGACGGAGGAATGTTGTTCTTTGTTTGTCATATGTTGCTGGAATTGGTGGCAACCTGTTGGTCATGCTGCGCTTGTCTTCCAATGCTAAGGCCAAACATTGCAGCACCTGGTCATGATGCCAAGTAAACCGTCCTTCGCTAAGACCCACCTTATATCCTGTCAAAATGTGTCTTAATGTAGCTGTCAATGAACACAAAGGACACCACGGATCCTGTCCTACCCATAGATTAAGGTTCTGTGGTGATGGGACAACATCATATGTTGACCTGATGAGGAAACTGATCCTGCTCTGTTCCATTGTCCACAGATCTCGCCAGCTGATCTTGTGTTGTTCCACGCTCTCCCATGTCGGCCATTCTCCCTGCTTGGCCTGGGAAACTGCCTTTACGCACCTCATCCTGTCCTCCTGCTTTTGCACCTCGTTGACCACCAACTTCCTCCGTTGAGCTGGGGCTGCTTTGTGCCATGTAGGACGAGTTGAACTGAGACTAAGGCCTCCTTTTCCATGCTGTACTTGCACTATGATATCACTGATACGAAGGGCAGCCTTTGCATCTTCCACAGCTTTCTTTGCCGCCCACTTTCTTCCAGTTTTCAACACAAGTGCTGCCTCCCTCACACATTCGTCATGTGACATTACCAATGTAATTTCCAATCGAACCTTGGCACACTTAAACTCCTCGGTTAGAGCTGAGACTGGCAGCTGCAGTATCCCTTTACCATACAGTCCCACTCTGCTGAGGCAGCGTGGAACTCCTAACCATTTCCTGACGTATGAACTGATTAACACTTCCAGCTTCTCTACTGTTGTCAAGTGAAAGCTCATACACAGTGAATGGCCACAGAAGTCTTGGCAGTAGACCAAACTGAAAGCACCAGAGTTTAAGTTTGCCCGGTAAAGCGCTGCTGTCTATGCTCTTCAACCCTTCCACTGCTTGTTGTCTCACTTCTCCCACACGAACTGTGTCCTTTAGGTCCCCATCATACTATCTCCCAAGACTTTTCACAGGCTTCTCAGACACTGTTGGTATTGCCTCAGCGTTAATGTAGAACCTCTTATCCACTACTTTACCTTTAATTATAGAGATGCTCCTTGACTTAGTGGGCTTGAATTGCATTTGTGCCCATTCAATGTTATTGATTAGTTTGCCCAATAACCGATAAGTACAGGCTACTGTTGTAGTCATAATTGTCATGTCATCCATGTATGCTCTATATGGTGGCAGTCGCATTCCAGAAGCCAAGCGTTCTCCTCCAACTACCCATTTTGACGCCCTAATAATTACTTCCATTGCCATGGTAAAAGCCAGTGGAGAAATGGTGCATCCTGCCATTATTCCAATTTCTAGACATTGTCATGTAATGGTGAATTCTGAAGTTGAAATACAAAATTGCAAATCTCCGAAGTAGGCTTTCACTAAGTTTGTTATTGTCCTCAATACACTGAATAAATCAAATGCTGCCCAAAGAAGTTAATGTGGCACTGAACCATATACACTAGCCAAATCCAGGAATGTCACATTGAGCTCCTTCCTCTCCTTTTTAGCTGATTGAATTTGTTGCCAGATCACATTGATGTATTCTAAGCATCCTGGGAAACCTGGAATGCCTGCCCGCTTTTTGTACTGAAGTGTCAATGAAGCAGTTCTTTAATAGGTAAGTTGACAATCTCTGAGCAATAATGCTGAAGAAAATCTTGCCTTCTACTTTTAATAGGGCGAAAGTGACTGATGCTTGTAGAATCTTTTTCTGTTGGTATAAAGACTCCACCTGCTCAGCGCCATGCTCTTGGTACAACCTGTTTTTCCCATGCTACTTTCATTTCCACAGGATTTGTAGAACTCCAGAAGCACTCTTGTATACTCTTTACAGAACTCCATTAAGCCCTGGAGATGATGACACCCTTGCTTTTTTCACAGCTTGCTCTACTTCTTTCCACTTAGTTGCACAGTCCTCCATTTGGTATTTTGGTGGATTGATAGGTGGGATGTCTGAAGGAACTGACATAGGCTCCTGCCTTTTTTAATCTGTGTGCGTTTCCTCGAGGTATCTCTCCAGCTCAGACTTAGTTGCTTTTAGTGTGCCATTTTTCTCCCTGGTGAATAACTTCTTTGCAAAATTGAATGGGTCTTAATAAAAGTTCTCGCATGCTCCTTCTTTTTGCAGTGTTGCAAGCTTATCTTTTATGACCCTTTGTAAAAGATACATATTGGCTAAACATAAATTTCACAAAAACTGGTATCTAATGCTAACTGTTTGTCCTTCCCCCAAATGCACTACTGTTGACAATAGGAAACAAAATATCCCACCAGCCCCCTTCTACATGAAAACGATGAAATGATAGCCAGGAAATTACCAGGAAATATTGTAATGGTAACGGATTTATTACGGATGCCATTACGGATTCTGTCCCTTTCCATGTCGGTGAGATGAGATTATGAGATTAAGAGTTCTAAAGCCACGAATGCAGATGAGCCCGGCTCTTTTACATTGTGGCTAAGATGCTCGCTTGTGGTGCACGGGGTCGCCGGTATGCACCCAGCATCACCCTGTTACATAGGCATATAATCATGAGGCAGTTATGTGCAACAGAGTTAAACCATCTGACATGTCAAGCAGTCAACGGTGTAGTATATAATTCCTTGGTCCATTAGCTATCAGTTGGTCATAACAAAATGTGAAGTATACCTACACTAGGCTATAGCTTCAGAACTACTCATCAATTTATGATGAAACTGTATATAAATTAATTACTGTATATTATTGATGTTCTTAGAATATTATATTCTTAAGCAGTATTCTGGCTACATCTAGTTTGCCTGAATTTTCACAATAACTTATTGAACATACTATCCATGTAGATCACTCCACACGGACACAGTGTCCAGGGTCTTAAAATTATTTAAAATTATTATGTAAGCCTTTGCCACGGGGTACATATTTGTTTTTGGGACAGGGAATTTTTTTATTTTGTCTATGAAATGTGAAGAACACCATACTTGTCTTGTGTTTGCTAATCAAGCCAGCTTCTAGAGGCATCTGTCTGTATTCCTGGACTGCAGATTGCCTGTTTTGATTTTGACTTTTTACATGTATTGACAATGGGTATATAATTAGCACTACACAGGCCACAAGATTTTTACTGCTGACGCACTATATCAGAGAAATTTGAGTTTGCCACCTTGGGTCATGTCTCTGTGCAGTGCCCTGAAAGCATTAAATGATTTCCGGGTGTAATCGTGACTCTTTGCTGACAAACGCAGTGAGGCGGAATAGCAGTTTGCTGGAGTGGGAGACAACGATCAGGCAAGTGTACAAATGGAAAAAAAAACCCACTTGATTCTTCTTGTCTGGCAGCTACACTGAGCAGCAGATAGCCGTTGGCTCCTCCAGCTAAGACACAGCTGCTGTGCAGGAATGCACCTGCTGGCTCCTGCAAGAGAAGAACAGAAAGCAGAATTGAACAGGAAATCTTTATTTATTTATTAATAAACACCCCACTATATATATAAAAAAGTTGATTTCCGAGTGCAGAAAGGTGAAAGGTGAAAGGTGAATAACTGCAAGCATCTGCCTTTTTAATTATATATTCAGGGATATCAAGATATTACTGAACCAGTGATTTGACTTGGGTTATAAATGGTCAATAAATGCCCCCCCCCCCCTCCATACCTAAAACCAGCTACTGATTGAAAGCCAGAGCAAGCTTATATTTTGTTTGCTGCACATTTATATCTTCAGTGAAAAAACAAAATCTGCTGGAGTAATCATGTGGCCCCTCTGCCAGATACTGTAAGAGCTCACCTTATAAAGCCACTGTGCTGTTTGACACGATCAAAAGAGACACATGCTGGTATAAAAAATACTAGAAGTATTCACATAATACAAATGGCAGAGGTGAATGTCACTTCTTGTACTGGAGCTTTAAAAAAAAAAAAAAGGATTTTAGCTGAGGTTAGGTTAAAAGTGGCAGAGTTATGTTTGGAAAACAGGAACTTCGAGTTCAGGTTTCCAGACTGCAATAACATCCACCAATTTGTTGGTACGGCCATCTAGCTCTGGGGGACCGCCAGCTATCTAACTCTGCATGCAATGGGCACACCAGCACACACAACACAAGCACACTCATCCTTGTGACTTACAACTTGCTGGTTCAATCTGTCTCATCTTCTGACAACGCAACACAGTCGCCAGCTAGCCATCTGTCCCGAGTGCCCCATACATAATAATACATAATAATACATAATAAATGAAAGCTCCCAGTACTTACTCTTTAATTGGTTTTAAAATTCTGTATAATATTTATAACCTGATATTACTGTACATCCTAATATTAACAAGGAAGGTAATGGAATATAAAACATTTGATAACTTCTAGACATTCAATAGGAAAAATTGCACATGATTGAAGTACAGTACCTTCTATCTCCTACAAAGGAGATATAAAGTAGGACTTTCTACGTAGTAGATAAAAAAGTCCTACATAGGAGATAGAAAGTCCTACATAGGAGATAGAAAGTCCTACATAGGAGATAGAAAGTCCTACATAGGAGATAGAAAGTCCTACATAAATTTTTTTTTTTTTTTTTAATTGGCACCAGGCCGCTTCCATACAAAGCAGATGAATGAATGGAGCCTGATTATTTACTTAGTAGAATGCAGCAGCGATGTTAGCAGGGAAAGCTACATAAAGCCTGTTTTCCTACCTATTTAAAATATATACAGCTATATCAGCCCCTGTCCCATTAGATTATGTTTCTCACTTTCATCTATCTAATATTTTGACATAGAGGGGACAGAGGGAGCTGCTTGGGGGCTAGTATGGTGACCTGGACATTTAGAAATTACAAAAGCGATCAAACCAAGCTCCTCATTAAGAAATTGTGGAATCCCCACAACTGCTTAACAAATATAGCAATGGGTATATAGTAATTATAGAGCAAGTTATTTACAAATGCCTTAAAAATAGATTTTATTGTGGGTTTTTGAACCCCTTAAACCCCTCAAGGCCCTGAATGAAATACTGTACCTCGTATATTTGGAGCTGAGTTGAGAAAAGCAAGGTATGCTCTTCAAGTTCAACAGAAACACTATAGTTTGTTGATGCATATTAAGCAAGACCTCCATCAATACGCTTTAAAACCTCAACCTACAGATATTCGATTGAATGAACGTCACCCACAGTTAAATTGTTCCCTGGCGTTGGAGGAATCTCTTGCCAGTTGAACAGCCTAGCTAAATTATAGTCAACAATGAACTGTGGACTATGAAGGTAGTGATGACTTGAAGAACATCGATCGTGTACACTTGACCCGTCATGCCCTACCTTGGCCTGTGCCCACACATATCCTCCTCACCCAGTGATTGACCTCTCGAACTCAGGGACCAGTGTGACACCCTGGCCAGGGCCACTCACTGTGTGTCTGAGCCCGTAGAAGGTCAAGTTAAGATGAATCTCACAAATGTTATTGTTAGGTGTTATCAATTGCAACAAGAACACTATCCGCCAATGAAACAAGGTCTGATTACCTTATTTGTATTTTTTCTTCTGTTTGTTTTTTCTTTTATCTTGGCCACATGCTGCCTAAGCATACCGGCTGTTCCATGTGAACACTGTGAACAATGTAAAAAATAATTCAAACACTGAACAATGATAGGGTTCTTAATATTCACTGGCACCAGGCTGACTTGAAATTAAAAAAAAGACAGCTTGGCAGCTTTAATTAACTGACGAATACAAGTAGACATTTTCTTTTGTCTCCTGGTTACTGCACTTATGACAGGAACATCTACTGCCATTGGGCACAGGCATTTGAATTGAGATGCAAAATGCATCCAGATTGTTTGAGAATTGCAGGGATAGAAGTGCACACTGAAGCAATGAAACTGTGTGCACTAAGCCTGAGCAAAGGCGAAATATCCTGTCAGAGCATATTTTTTTTTATTATTATTTGTTTATTTATTTTACACATTCCAAAAAACAGGAAAATAGTGAATCGCTAAAAGAGATTCTGTGGAGACATTTTAGCTGTAGTATTCTGCTTTTAGTTATACCCTACTCATTTTTATGAAAACCATAATTATGTCATGTTGCATGGAATGGTATGATCTTTACAATTCTTTGGACTTTTGTGGCATATGCCTGGGGGGGGAGGTCCCTTCATATTTAATAAACTGACTTACATATAACTAAAAA
Organism: Acipenser ruthenus; assembly: GCF_902713425.1. Lineage (NCBI taxonomy): Eukaryota > Metazoa > Chordata > Actinopteri > Acipenseriformes > Acipenseridae > Acipenser > Acipenser ruthenus. Next base: position 67,946,619 of record NC_081189.1, read on the forward strand.
TGACTAAAGCGTTTATGCACTCAATTTAAGGAGATAAACATTTTAAATTCTATGGCATTCTCAAATTATATTTAACTATGACGATGTATATTTATTTATTTTATAATAGGTCTTTAAACCTAGTTCACAAAGTCTGTTTAATCAATATTAGGCACTGTACTCATAAGAAAATGTACCATGATAATAATGCAGCAGATCAGAGGACCTGCATTCTGTAACCAAAAATCTGTACCAAATTAACCTGTTGTTAAATGTTGTTTGATCTGTCAAAAAATAGAATGGCACATATTTTCAGCAGGTAACAAGATCACAAAATCATACAGTGCTTCCTTGTTATTTCACTACACTTACACATAAAAAAGTGAAATACTGTGGACATGAAATCCAGTAATATTACAAGACCACGAATTAAACAAATTTGTGAAATATTTAGATCATTTTATACCAACAATTTGAATATGCAGACGCTGTCAGCAACCACACAGTGCAGGAAAGCAATCGAAAAAGGCAAACAGAATGTTTGAGTGTATAGTGTATAGTACAAATCCATGGAAGTGATGAAGAGATTGTAAAATACACAGGTGAGACCGCACTTGGAATACTGGACTCTATACTCAAACTGTCAGTGCCGAAATGTCTTAATCAGGCACGTTTAACATACGTTTAATGAATGCTTGCGATACACAAAACACTTCTTACACACCTCGACTATATAACGAAAGAGTTTGGTATGAAACAAAGCAGATTTTGAAAACACAGAGGATGTGACACAATTCTGACTGTTTGGCTTGTTATCCCATCATTAACTGCTCATTAAGGAGTTTGAAGTGATACTCAAAAGTTTTAGTAATATTTAAGGAAACCTTTTTCCATGATTCCGACAGGTCGGGTCTGCCCTAAAAGCACAGAAGCCTAGGGGTCTCCATAGGAACTGCACACTGTAATTGTAAACTTGGATTTGTGCGCTGGTGTTGTAGCATGTATTGGCAATGCTGTCGCTGTTGTTGCTATTGCCGCTAATATTGCTGTAATAAATGAGGAGGATCGAGTTCAGCCTTTGCACTATGAGCCTGCAGCACTGCACTGTGAACAATAACGAAATGTCAGACGACATTTGTGAGCTAGAAAATATAGGCCACGCATACACTTATTGAACCTGCCTGACGAGGACATCATGCAACGGTTCAGATTAGAACTGGCAGCAATATTAGATTTGTGCGAGGTACTAAATAATGAATTGGAAAGCCCGTCAGGCAGAAGCCACTTATTACTGTGCATATGAAAATATTAATGGTATTGGAATTTTATGCACAGGGTCTTTTCAAAGAGCTGAAGGAGACATATTTGGGGCCAGCCAGCCTGTCCTGCATCAGGTAACAGATGCGTTAGTTCATAAGGCAGGCAATTATATAAATGTTCCCACTGACCAGCAACAGTAGCGTAAAAAAAAAAAAAAAAGATTTGTTTTATAACATACGTCAATTTCCATCAGTGTTGGGGGCAATTGATTGCACACATATGGCTTTGCAGAATGCGGACCCCTTCTGATGGGGCTGCAGTGTACATGAATTAGGGTGACCAGATTTTCAAAGCTCAAAACCGGGACACATTGTTAAATAATTCGTAAGGCTAATTAAACCGTTTAAATGGCTTTTTAATGGTTATTTATATAACCATCCTCTCACTCTTAGTATTACATTTTTGTTTCTTTTTGCACATTTTTCAATTGCTCAGTGTGTTTTTTTGTTTGTTTTTGTTTTTTTTTTGGTTGCTTTTGGTCCCTTTTGTACATATGGCCATAATTCCTTTAATTATTATCCAATGTGTTCACATTTTTTCCATGTTCCCTACATGTTGAAGTTTCATTGTACACTGTCAGATTTGAGCTGACCATGCTAAAACACATTTTATAAACAATATTTTTTTTCTAAAAAGCATGTGTTTTTTGTTATCTGTATTAAACAGGGTGAGTCTCAGACTATTTAACTTTTTTATGGAAGCCTAGTGTGTGCACATTCATGTAATGTATGACATGTACCGGTTATAGCCACAAATCTAAAAACAGTAAAAAAAAAAAAAAAAAACAGGTGAAAGTAGCTCGGACACTAACTAAACATGATGATAATGGCTTTTACTACTGACCAGCAACTTTAACTATCTAAAAATATTCCTATTTCCTACTACAATACATGTACATATAACAGTAAATGCTGACAAGATAGAGAGAAGTACAAAGCCACATTCTGTATGTTATTGGATAGTAATGTGCGAAGACACAAGTATGCATGAGACATGTATTTGTGACAACATAAACCCAATGCAATCCAGAGTTGTATTTGAACTGTAATTGTGTTGACCTCTAACACATAATATGCATGAAACACTCATCTGTTAAACTACATAACTACTCATCTGTTTAACTACTGGAACATAACTACAGATTTCTCCAGTAAACCCAACTGTATAAATGGCTACCAAAAAAAATTGTTTTGGATAAAAGCGTCAGCCAAATAAATTATTATTATTATTATTATTATTATTATTATTATTATTATTATTATTATTATTATTATTATTATTATTATTAATAATAATAATAATAATACACTGTACACATTTTATATAATACACCAACCTGCAATTAATAGGTTACATGGTTATCCATTATTTCTTTCCCACCAGTTGAACGTTTGCTCTGCTTTGGGCGATGGGGAGCTGACATCACTGAGAAAGAGGAGGAATGAGAGACTACCATCACTGAAGAAGGGGGGGCTGACATCGTTGAAGCAGGGGGTCAATGGGCAGGATGACCAACAGATGGCAATGGCAGTCGTGCCGCAAGAGCTACCATATATCTGTGAACCCAATGTAACTATAACTGAACAATAAAGAAGCCACATAAACTAATTCTACCAGCCTCTACAGACTTTGCCTTTCTGGCTAGGTAAGAGGTCTACACCTATATAATTTATGTTTTAATGTACAGTTATAATCATAATTACCATTCAGTATAATTTCTTTGGCATATAGTACCATTTGTAAAGGTGAAAATATGTCTCAATCAGACAACCACAGGCATATGCTTTTGGTTAAAAAAAAAAAAAAAAGCATTACCTCTGGATCTTCAATGCAATGGTTCTGTACCAAAGGGGGTTGGTACTTTAGTATTATTTGTTTAGTTAGCAGACGCCTTTATATAAGGCAACTTACAGAGACTAGGGTGTGTGAACTATGCATCAGCTGCAGAGTCACGTACAACTACATCTCACCCGAAAGACAGAGCACAAAGAGGTTAAGTGACTTGCTTAGGATCACACAATGAGTCAGTGGCTGAGGTGGGATTTGAACCAGGGACCTCCTGGTTATAAGCCCTTTTCTTTAACCACTGGACCACACAGCCTCCTATACTATACTTTAGCACAAGGACAGCTGCAATGGGAATAGGTAGAAGTTCCACAGTCTTAGCTAATGAATTAATTGAAGTACCAGAGTGCTGCCGCTGAATCAGGACCACTGTGCTCCAAAATATGTCTCCCAATTCATTAAATTTTTCTGAAAGCTTTAAATAAATGCCGGACTGGAGAAAGACTGCAGCAAAGTGATCAAATCAGAGAGCATAGTTAAGTAGTGCAGTGTGCTCTACAGGAAAACATAGTATACATCTCCACAGCTGTGTTTTGTTCGAAGATGAGATTTTCCCTGGCAGGAAAGATGGCTCCCTCTGGCGGCTCAACTACTGAATAGACTCTAATCATTTCAAGATATCTCAAACTGAATTACAGATATCTTTAATTGTGCAGTTTTTAAGATGTCTAAAATTCATTTTAAGATATCTATAAATCAATTAGAGATATCTAAAAATGAAATAAAGATATCTCAAATTGATTTACAGATATATTTAAATGCTATGGAAACCTCCTCAAGTTCAGCCCATGTCAAGCACTGACGCTAACTTGCCGAGTGGGCAAAAAACATGTGTTGCTAAATCACATAGGTGGGCAAAGTCTGTTTGCCCACACGTGCGTCTGATTCTGGTGCACTAACTGTCCGCAGAAGTGTTTTACAATTGCCTTTGGGGTTTGCGAACGTTGCTAAATAGGGCCCAGAGAGTGTAGAACAGTTACTCAATCACTGATTAAATGGGAATGAAATATACCTAGTCAATATTTTCAATAATTTAATTTTCTAAACTTACAGCGTTAGTCTTTTTGTTTATGGTCTATAACAGCTGTTAATTTTCACTTAAAGTTATTTTTCTGATTCTTTAATATCAACCTTAGTCACCATCACTAGAATATTTTGACTTATTTTAAAGACCTACTTTTTATAACTATACATGCTTTCTTAAATGGTAGCCCCACTTGCCTGAGAGATTTTACCTAAATCAATTCAGAGTAGATTCTATAAATCTCTTGGCACCTGCTAATTTTACAGTAGTTGCACCTCTATGTTGTAATAGACTTGATTTAGGAATTCATCAGCCATTACAAGCACAGAGCCACTGGAGTGCCACTACCTGTCAAATCAATGTATGCGCTTTAAATGCAGTCTTCTAGATGTAATTGCTGGAAGCTTTCCCAGTAATAGTAAAATAAAAATGGGAGATTTCCAAAGAAATTCTGTTGTTGCTGGAAAGCTTTAGGTGGCTCAGGATGCTCCAAAACTCAACCATTCCCCAAGCGCCCAATCTGATTAGAATCAGTCAATTGAATGGGACGTTATCAAGCAAAATCATCCCATAGGAATGGGCCAGTAGGTACCTACTAGCCTCCCAACAGGTAGAGTAGGTCCGGATCAAACTCTTTAATGGACGTCAGATGTAGTAGCCACTAGAGGGTGCTAAACAAGCGGTGTTGAAATAATAGTAACAGTTAGTTTAATAGTAACACAGATAGGTTTAGGGGTAGAGATTATGTTAGTGGTAGACATTAGGTTTGGGGGTAGAGGATAGATTTAGGGGTTAGGAGGCTAGTAGGTACTGTACCTACTGGCCCATTCCTATGGGATGATTTTGCTTGATAACGTCCCATTCAATCGACTGATTCTAATCAGATCGGCTGCCCCAAGCATGATGATGAGAGGTCATTACAGTATTTTCATTTCTCCAAAAGTCATTACCATTTTTTTTTAAATGCTGATGTTCAGCTCACTGTCTTTAATTTCCATGTGGGTGAACTGTGTGTTGATGATTAAGGTTGCCAGCCAAAAATGTCATAGAAGTTAAGTAGAGGAATGGTCTATGAATATAATAAAGTGTCAAAAGTTTTGATAAAAATTGACATTTTATTACAATTAATCTTCAATATAAATACATATTTCAATAGCTTCACATTATACAGGCTCCATAGTTTCTAAACGTTCTCTCAATTATGTCTATGTAGTACATCACATACTAAAAAATACTTTTTTGGTCCTCAGAACAGTGTGGCCAGTGAGACCACGATACACCCGCTCTAGTTCCCTCTTCGGGTATGCTGTCCAGGGAACTGGGAGCTGGGTATCTATACGGCCAGTACAAGCAGGGATCATTGTGCACATAAGTTAAAAGCAGTTTGCAATGAACTATATATTCTTTATTTATTAATTTATTTTTTTGTTTCCTGAACAAAAAGTGAAATCTGTGTTGCACCAGTTAAGAGTCAACTTGAGATCCCTAATAAACTGCCTGTGCCTAAGAGGGATTAAAACCCCCATCCTCGTAAAACAGAGGACTAATAAGGGACTACAGGGTTATGGTCAGTCTACAAATTCATTAACTAAAATGCATAACCTTCTTTCCTCATTTACAAAAGAGTAATTACCATCTGACAAGCAATCAAAAAGTATATTGCTCTGACACTATAATGGTATGTTTTCACTTCAAACTGTGAAAGATTACGTGGACAAAAGGTGTGATATTGAATCTACAGTCTCCACTGAGTGCTGGAATCCAGGATATTCTTCTAATATCTTTCAAGTCTTTTTTTCAAGACTCAGGTTTATCATTCCATCAGATACATTGATTGCAACTAAGAAAATATAACCCCTAGGTTCTGAATTGGGGAGTATTGTTCTCAATAGGAGGGAATGTTTATGCAGTACACTCCAAAGACTGCTTGGACATCATCATTGCCCTTTTCAGTTGTTCAAAGGACACAAACATCACTACATTCCATGAACCCAGCCTTAAGAATGAGGGAACAAATCTGCAAAAGAGAACGATAGATGATAATTTAGAGAAGAATATTATGGTTTCTTGTGCACCTTATGAATTGTATGTTAGCAGCATGAACATTGAAACCAGACATATGGGAACCAAATTGAATTAATGAAAACGTATTCAGTAGTTGTAGTTTCAGTTTCCTTCAAAGTACTGTTTTTTCTCTGTCAAAGGCACTGTTTTTAATCGCGCTGTTTTCTTGGCTTGTACCGACTAGAAATCTGTCTCACTGACTTCCAGTCAAAACATGTGTTTCATTTAACTAAATATACTACCTTTATAGTTATGGATGATGTCTTGAATAGGTATGTTCTGGTGTTTGTTTATTAGTTGCCCATCTATTGTAAACTCACCCTTTATAAAAAGCTGTTGGTCCTTCTTTAGTAAACATGGTCCAGGCACAGTTGATAGCGCTCTTGTATTGCCCCAGGGGAGAGTTCATGTATCTGGTCTTTACAACGTCAACTGGAGAGGCAACAATTGTGGTGCAGAACCCAGCTCCAAAAGCCGATAAGAAGTGGCAGGGTAAATTATCTGGGATACAGAAAAAAAAAACATGTTTAACCACCAATCTTACTTTAGCTTTTAGCATGTGCCTTCAATGAAGAAGATAGAACATCCAGGTTACATTGATACTCAGTTTCATATGTATAGAATAAAGTCTAACATTTTTGCTAACGCAGCCTTCGTCATTGTAATATATATAGTGTAATAATACATTCACTCACCTGTCAACAGTTTGTACTTGAGGATTGTCTCCTTAATGATGTCATAAGTTACAAGCTCTGCGGCGTTAACAATGGCATTTCTGGTGATGTTTGGTAGAGTGCCTGAAAGAAAAAAAACTCTTAATATTGAAGTTTATTTTTAAAAATAAGCATAGATGTGTTGTTACAGTCATGGCATACATTGATTCATTTATTTAAAATCCTAACACTAGCCATAGTTTGGATGAAAAGACCTGTAGAGGTGTTCCCATTCATGAAGAATATGGTTGTGCCAAACTGGTCTGAAAATAAATCCCACAAATTAGTCTACAGCATCTACCCATTCCTGCTCTCTCAAACCATATAAGCAACACCTAAGAGAGAATCTCAACAAACACGCATGGTGCCTCTTAACAACATTTTGGTTGCCTTATATCCACACATTGCAGCAATATTTCTCATGTTAGAATAATCATCATGGAACCTCACTGCCAGGTCCAATCACAATACAGTGTGGGTGTGTTAAGTAACTGAGCCGCTCAGAGTCGCTCAGTGAAAGAACCCACTTAATGGGATGCTCAGTTCCGCTCCACCTGAGCAGCTCAGGGCACGACAGAGCTGATTTCATCGGTGATCTGAGTGAGCTGGAAAATTCTTGCTTCAAAATGCTCAGTTACTTAACACACCCATAATAACAATACAATGTGTGTAATAAATAGCCTTACCAATATCTAAAGTACCAGTATTTGAATAGTTCCTTGTAGTTTGTAGCATATATATATATATATATATATATATATATATATATATATATATATATATATATATATATATATATATATATAGGTTTTTGTCCCATGCTAAAAAGCTATTTACCTTTCCAAAGTCCTTGAATCCCCTCTTGCCTGAAAATGGCTTTGTAGGCCTGCATGGTGCCCTTGTACCTCCTCTCAACACCTCTAAGGGTCAACTGAGCTTGAAACCTGACTTTCACCACATCTGTGGGCTGTGCAACAGACACCGCCATTGCACCAGTGGTGCAGCCTGCCAGGATCTTGATTCCAACTCCAGCACCTATGGGAAACCCATCCACAAGTGGTTATGACAGGGTCAAGAGAAATTGAGATGTAAAAAACAAACCAAAATTATGCTGTTTTTTCTTTTTAATTTTATTAAGAAAAAAAGTCTAAAAAGGACCTACTAATGACTAGGGATCGTGTTTCACTGTCTATACTGTTCTTCTTTATACATTACTGTAATTGTTATGCCAAAAATGTATCTTCCGCCCTTCCATTATATTTAGTACTCTGTAATGTTAGCTTTTGTATTTTTTTTATATGCTGTTCATATTGGGTTCTACAGGTTTAACAAAGGGTTAATGTTGGAACTTACTTTCTTTCCCATTGGAGTAGAATTGCTTGACTGAGTCATAGAGGCCAATGCGGATTGAAGCAAAGGCCATCTGCCTCTGCAGTCCAGCTACTAATCCATTATAGAGACTCCTTGGACCTTCTGTTTTAACCATGGTGGCAATGGTCCCAAACACTCCACTGTATCGGATGTTCTTAGCAGCTTCAACAGCTGCCTTCTCACCTTGAATCTGAAATAGAAAGCTAACTCAGTAAACAGTGCCAGCAGAGGGGGAAAAACACAACCAATGGTTGGGTCCATAACTAGAAACTATTTACCAGTCTGCAAGTGAATTATACCAAGTTTATCACTGAACTACACATTTGCAAACATGTGTGTGTGCTTGTGCTAAACATTGTAGGTGTTTTTAGACCGGCTCCTTCGTATTCAGCATGAACAGGTCACTGATGTTCCAGGTGTAGTGTTACCTGTAATCTGACTTTAGCTGTGTCCAGTGGAAAAGTGAAGAGATCTGCTATACAGGCAGCAGTTCCAGCACTGAGGAACTTCACACCTGGAGTAGGGGGGACATCCGAGGGTTTCAGTCCAACCATCTTGAAAGTGTTAGAGGGAGGAGAGCTCTGAAACCAAGAAGCACTTGATAAATATCTAGTGTGTTTTAAAATGTTCTTTAACTTACATCTATCTGGCTCTGTGTTTTTGAACATTTGAGAACAGATGTACCAAGCTTTTTTTTGCTCCAGGACTATTTTCCAAACTTTTTTCTAAAATAATTAAAAACTGCTTGAAGATAAGTAACAAACAAGTCGGGACATTAACATATACACTATACAGGCAACACGACTTACAATTTCAGATCAGTAGTATATTTTGCATTCATATTTTTCGGAGAATCCACTATAGTGCTAAGTAACTTAAAACTGTTCTTAATTTAAGCAAACAAACTTTTAGACAGGGAACCCATAACTGTTTTTCAGAAGAAATAATGAACAACAGTAATACTGTATAACTATTGTAAACCAACAAGTATAGTTATTAACCTATCAAACAACAATCAACAATATTATAAATATGTTCTTTACAAAGCACTTTGAAGGCCTCATTTTCATGTATTTTAATTCAGCAACATATAATATTAGACTACTGTACACAATACTACCATGACTATTCCCATGAAAAATAAATGTGAATTGTAATAAGCACACTTACATTAAAAAAAGTCCAATGGATTCAAACCGTTTTTTACTGGAATGTTATCAAGCTCAGGTGATCCTCCCAGACACTGAAGTGAAGTACCAGTTACTTGTCTTAACTTCATTTATAACAGTTCCCATCATGACGTTTTATTGCATTATTCGGGGCTGTCCTCCGGTAAGTATAGCACAGGGTATCCAGAGTCCAGTCACTTGTTTGGCTCAGCTTTCTCAATAATTATTAACTGTTGCTTTTTTTTTTTTTTTTTTCTCAATACCCTCTTGATCTGTTATTTGTGGTCAGAAATGTCTGACAGGTGGTCTCTCTGACGTCATTGTTAATTCATTGAACACAGCTTTTCAAATCAACAGTGTTTAATCTACAGTTTATAAGTTTAAAAAATGTTTGTATGATGCATAAATATATTCTATTAAAATCACAATGTTAAAATATATGCATTGCAGCGTTCTAAAAAAATTTAAAAAAGTAAAAAAGAAATCATCAGTAGGCTATAAATAAAAAATATGATATAAGGATAAAATTATAACGATAATATTATAAAAACTCATGCAAATGGTAGCGTTGATAGTACCTTTGCTGGCAATACTTGTGAACTTTAAATGTCACACCAGTTATAGTTTTCATCATTAACTATGATTATATTATATTACATGTATTATACTTTTATTTGATCAAGTAAATGTTTTATGATGTGCCAGCAAATCTTTCCACATTATTTTGTTTCAGCACGCTGTCACCAGCTGTGGAGGCTCACCCAGCACAGCCAATGATAGAGGGGGTGTGCAAAAAAAAAACAGGAACCAATCAGAATGTGGGAGAGAGACAAGAGGAGCAGTGGATGCCAGGCACAGCAGCAGAACAACGCTGTTCAGTCTGAATACGAATTGAAAGTAAGCGAATTGAGCAAGCATTGGTTGCACTGCTGAGAAGGTACATACAGTTTTTGGTAAAATGATGAAAATGGGAGTACCCTGTCTATAATATTAAACTAACCGCACTGTTAATAATATTATTATACTTTTTACAATAAGATGTTTAAGCCTGTACAGTATTAGTACTTTAAAAGTTTTCTGGAAATAAATAAATACAATGAAATGTTAATACTATTTATTTAGCATTTGCATAAAAAACATATAGTAAATCGTTGTTTAATATGCATTCCTACAAAAATCCATAATTAAATACGAAATTGCATCTGATTGATAAACAATATTGAAGAGGTATTTCGGAGACTTTCCTCATCACTGGTTTTGAGTGGAATTAGCACTATCAGAATAATATGACATCTTAAAAAAGGGTAATTTGTATAAAAAATGCAATATATCCACTATACATACACAATAATTTTTATATAATTCTCCCTTTAATTTACCACATCCTTCAAGATTTTGTCAGCAATATCGCACATGGTATAGCTGTGTGGTCCAATCCTGGTGAGTCTGCCCAGCCACCTGTCCCTTATTTTCCTGTGCGCATAGACTGGGTGTTGTAAGGTTTTATATAAATTATAATAATGTTATGTGCCCCTTTAAATGGTAAATGTGTGAGAAATCATTGAAACTCTGAACATTGTGTGATTTTCCTGTGTTTAATAAAAGGCCTTTTCGAATTTATGCCTAGCTTAGCCCAAACCTGTGAATCATGTAACTTTGCATGTAGACAAACCCCCACTAATGTGTGCCAAGATAAGTGAGCTGATTCAACGAGACCAAGATGAACTGGTATAACCTTGGGTCCCATCTTTGTTTGTCACAAGATGTGATTGCCTCAATGGCTGTTTCTTCATATATATTATAACCGCAAGCCTGTCTGGTGAAACCAGAAATGTAACTTTTTACTTCTGATTAAATGACGCAATAGAATCATAAAACTGCACCTCCTATTGAAGGGGGGTTGACTTTGCTTGCTCTGCTGTTGGTAAGAAATACTAGATTACACATCTTTTGGGTGAAACCCAACACCCTGTGGGACGCAACCTGCCCAGCATATCAATGTCTGTAACTATTGTTTCGGGGCTTGAATACCACCTGTCAAGACCTGTAGGTTTACCTGCAGCTTTGTTGCTCAGAAAACTACATCTACACTGACGCTAGCTCAGAAAAGTACATCGACACTGATACCAGCTCAGAAAACTACATCTACACTGACGCTAGCTCAGAAAACTACATCTATAGTGATACCAGCTCAGAAAACTACCTCAACACTGATACCAGCTCAGAAAACTACATCTCCACTGAAGAAAGCTCAGAAAACTACATCTACACTGAAGAAAGCTCAGAAAACTACATCGACACTGATACTAGCTCATAAAACTATATCTACACTGAAGAAAGCTCAGAAAACTACATCTACACTGAAGAAAGCTCAGAAAACTACATCGACACTGATACTAGCTCAGAAAACTATATCTACACTGAAGAAAGCTCAGAAAACTATATCTACACTGAAGAAAGCTCAGAAAACTACCTCAACACTGATACCAGCTCAGAAAACTACATCTACACTGATACCAGCTCAGAAAACTACATCTACACTGAAGAAAGCTTAGAAAACTACATCTACACTGAAGAAAGCTCAGAAAACTACATCGACACTGACGCCAGCTCAGAAAACTTTATCTACACTGACACCAGCTCAGAAAACTACCTCAACACTGATACCAGCTCAGAAAACTACATCTACACTGGTACCAGCTCAGAAAACTACATCTACACTGACGCCAGCTCAGAAAAGTATTTCAACACTGACGCCAGCTCAGAAAACTACATCAACACAGACGCCAGCTCAGAAAACTACATCTACACTGATACCAGCTCATAAAACTACATCTACACTGACGCTAGCTCAGAAAACTACATCAACACAGACGTCAGCTCAAGATTCCATCTGCTGAGACCTGAGACGAAATCAAACCTTACAGTGTCAATAGGGAGGGTTGCATTTTATTATACTTTAAAATAAAACTCAAGAAGTATATTATTGTGATAATATATTCTGAACCATACATTATTCTATTTATATGATCTTAAGTTATAGTGGTCTCAACTATACTACCAGTCAATATCTAGTCTGCATCGTTCTCTTCTTGAGGGAGGCTTATAATGACAAAGGTTATTGAGGTCAGGATTGATGGTATGTTGTTTTTGAGTGTTGTTAACACATTTACACACACATGTAGCACTTAGTAACTCAAGGGATTACATAGCATTGGAGGAATACAATTCAGTATAACTTCTTCAAGGTGGAATACTGTATTTTTCTGAACACAATATAAACAGTAATTAACAGTAAGTAGTTCAGTTAAAATGTTTTAAAGGTATCTGTACTATATAAGAGTGAAAGCATGTTATATCATGGCACCGCAACATTGTCTCTTGGACTCTTGCAAACAGTTTTAAAGTATAAGTCTTTGTTCCTAAGTACTTATGCTGATGATGCACCAGGTCAGCTCCAAGTCAGTTGGGCAAAGGTCTTTAACTTTATTGCAGCTTGTTACCAGTTTACACTGATAGCTGAGAGATGTTTTCTGAATAGCCTTCGCTCACACTCTGTGCTTGGATCCAGTTTTTGTCAAATAGTAACGTAATAGCTAGTATTAAAATGTGTGCTTTTGTACTAATCATCAAAACGTCATGCTGAGTGTCTGATTTTAAAAATAAATACTTAATCACAATTAGACTTTTTGTAGACCACTTTATTTGCTGTATAAGTCTGCTCCAAAGAGAGCTAAGTTACTAGCTGTGGGGGCTCAAGGCTCAGTCGCCCCCTCTCATCTATAATTAATAGGTTACTAATGAAAAGATTAAATATAAGATAAGGTTTAATGTTTCTGGATGATCAGGAAATAATTTGGATCCCACTTAAAATATAAATAATTGGAGGATGATTATGCATTAAATATGATTTTGGCACATCTACCTGAGATTGAGGATATTAAGGAACAAAGTTGGTATTAGGACTGACTTCCAGGTCATTTATGAGCAAGAAGAGAAAAAAAAACATTATTCATGAAGTTTAAAACTACCTGGATGGCTCTGACATGAAGATAGGTAATGTCAACACCTATCTGGATTAGGTACTCAGGAAAGGAGTATGTCTGTCAGTTATCACACTCCTGGTCACCCTCTTTATGTTCTGTTTCTGAAAGTGTCAGATTAAACTGAAGGGTAAGAATATTGGCTTTCTAAGAAGGAAATTACTTTTGGTAGACTGAGCAGGATAGGATATAGGTGACGGATGTTCCCAGGACAAGTAGGATCGCCCCCTCTCATATCCTCCTCCTCACTAACATTGTTTAACCAATTTCTTTCAGGGTAGCACCTGTCCTGGTATTACCGCAGTCGTTCTGGGACATTAACAAATCCTGGGTTTGAATTTAAGCCGTCAGCCTGTAAACAGTTCCTACTCCTCCAGAGTGTTCACTGGTTTTTGGTGGTGTCGTCCATGATATACAGTAATTGCTTCAAAAGTGGATGACACAGAGTCCATCAATTTGATAGCAGACCAGAATGATCTGTAATCCTGAAGCGGGGGCGTGCACAAGGGGGGGTGGGGTGGATAGGCAGGGGCACAGGCCCCTCCAATAATCATCTCTAAAATATTGATTTCTGCTTATCAATGTATGGCGTTTGCACTTTCTGTCACTGACACTCACAAACTGAACGTATTTCCTCATAACGTGCAGAACTAAAGGGAAAGCACTTTCAAGCTGAATCGAGAATTTCAATGATTTCCTGAAACGCAGTACGATTTATTTGTACACCATATTGAGCCTATTTTAACGATATGGAATCAGACAATGCAATGTCTTTGCCAGAACTCATGAAGGTCTGTAAAGAACACGACCTGGGACTTCTGTATCCTGATGTATTGAACCTACTTGTGATTTTGGCCACGCTACGTGTCACAGTTGCAACTGCAGAAAGATGTTTCAGTGTTAAAAAGCTCCACAGCGTATGGACTTTCTTTGAAATAGCGAGTGTAATGTTATTTATTTATATAACCATATAAACACACACACATATATATTGTTTAATGTGCCCCCCCAATAGAGGTCACATTTTTATTCCTGCACATGCCCCTGTCCTGAAGTGAAGCAGTAGACATATAAAAAAAAGAAACAGCCTTAGCATAATTACACTTTGGCTTTACTTCCTAGCTTGCTTTCACTACTCAGTATGGCATAGAACAAGTGTTCATAGTGTGTTTTTTTTTAATGTTCCACCTGTGCAATGGATTCCACTCCACTCTCTGATTTACTGTATTTTGATTCTTTTAAACCGGCAAGGTTTTAACAAATCAGTACTTACCGAGATTGACCAATAACTAGAGCGGAAATGTATTAACACCCTTCTCATCCCCCCATTTTTATCAGTCTGTCAGGGTCCAGAGGGTACTGGATAAGCTCATGACGAGGTTGGGAAATGTGGGTAAACAGTTTTGTTTTGCTTACATAATATCTCCAAGGTGCTGAGAAGTGAAAAACATATTGACATCTAGCTGGTCTTCACCAATGACTTGTTCCTGCCAGTTCAAAAGAGGATTCTGCAAGATTGGTTTTCTACAGAAACAAAGAAAAAAGCCTGTAATTCATTGACAGTAATTTATCTTTAGTAAGCCATGTTTAACTCTTCATTTTCAAGTTCACATGTGTATTTTTCACAGATTCCAAAATGTTCCTTTTTTTAATTGCTTAAAATGTATAATAATGTGTCATGCAGGAAACAATAAATGAAAGTTTGTATGCATTGGTTTTAAGAATACAAATACTACTAGAATAATAATTTATTTAAGAGCCACCTCTAATGCCCCAGTAATGTTGTTGAAGCTGAAACCCTGGGATCCTTCAAGAAGCTGCTTGATGAGATTCTGGGATCAATAAGCTACTAACAACCAAACGAGCAAGATGGTTTGAATGGCCTCCTCTCGTTTGTAAACTTTCTTATGTTCTTATGTTCTTACAACTAGGGTGCACCATTATTTTGGGTTAAGATATATAAAGTATGGGTGAAACTTGCGTGTACATGGAAATCTGTTTCTTAACTTTTTACAGTTTCACATCCATGCTTTAAATCTTGAAAGTACAAAAAACGAAAAGTCCTAAGTTTCTAACACTTCTAAAGAATGTTCTAATTTGAGCAGTCACTTCTTGGGTCTAGCAGATTGTGTCTAAAGTTCTGTTAATTAAGATAAAGAACAGTACATAACACATAACAGTGCATTAACGACCTCATCAACTCAATTTCAAAGCATTAACAGATTGATTTAATTAACACATTTCACCACTAAGCCACATAGGGCAGGATTTTCAAAAAACAGTGTTATTGTATCGAACTCGTGGTATAGTAACGAGAGCTTTAGTAGCAGGTGATTTTCAAACAAAATGTGTTAATTAAATCAATCCGTTAGTGCTTTGAAATTGAATCAATGAGGTCGTTAATGAACACATTTCTCATTAAAAAGCTTAATTGTTGCAGGTCACCTACATCACTTCCTGTCTCAACAACTAGGTAAGGGGAGCTCGTTAATCAAAATGCATGTTAACGAGATCAAGAAAAATGAATGGAAGCATAATTCGCTGTTATGGAAACTACTAGCGTACAGGGAGGTGGCTCTCCCACCAGCGAGCAGCAGCCAAATGGAAATAAAAAATAATGGGAATATCTATTTTGTGTATAATTTGTAAACTTCATTTTGTCATGTAGAATGTACAATTATTTAGAACACTTCACATCTAAAATGCTGATTTACGATTATCTGGCGTGTGGATACAAATCAAAATTTAAAAAAATCAAAAAATAAATAAATAAATAAACCCCTCTTTTAGGGGGATATTTTATACAGCTCTTTTACTGTGCATTTTGAAATCTTTTATGTATATTGGTTGGAATTTATTTTCTTATGTTGACATCTAGTTTTGTATGTATTTTAGTATGTACGATTGCAGTTCTTAGTTATATCATACATGTATACCATGTGTGCAACACTTCTTTATATATTTATTACGCTTTTAAAATTACTATAGAACTTCCGGCCTAACCCAATACATGACACACCATTTTGTTTATAAATAAACTCAACATGATTAGAAGTAGCCACCGAACACACAGTATTATAAGAAAATGTTACATGCATACAAACGTATGAAGGTGAAAGTGTGCATTGTAAGGTGTGGGGGGAGTCTGACAACATTACAAATACATTTAGGCAAATTCCATGTCAATGATCTCGATCACAGTCCTAGTGGATCTGTGTGTCCTACTCCTGTTCTTCATTCTTCTGTGGATTAGACACAGGTGTTAAAAGCCAAGGACACAATGCAAATCCGCAATCACCTAAGGAAACTTTATTGTAATATCAGCATGAAGTTTTAACATCTACTCTCGTGTAATGGAAATCAAATCTAATAAGCCGTTTTCTATACCAAGATTTCAGTTCTATAATTCAAATACAATCTATATTAGAAGTCAGCTGTCATACATTTGCAGAATTCAAATAGGCTACAGTTTCATTGGTAATTTCTTGGTAGTAACGTTACACTGAGTGCATATAACAGTATATCATTTTAGCATACAACAAATGTTCTGTAAGGCTACAAATGGTTAAAACAAGTGAATAAATCTCATTCATAACCGCAAGTATAGAAATATTGAATTCTCTAGGTAGTCTACACACTCTCTGTATCCTTGGCGTCACAGCTGCGGTCTGTTAAATTTCAGTTTCAAGGTGAGTTATATACTCTTTCGTTAATTAAAACCCTCCTTTTCCAAGTGCAAATTAACTCCTGATAAACGATGACAATTAACACGGATTTGCTTTTAAATTCCCATGCAAACAAAAGAAATACAGTGCACTCTGTTTATAAGAATCACATCTGTCCCGGATGATTTGATTCTTATAATCGGCTGATTCTTAAAAGCGGACTGATATGATTACTGTGGTGAAGTGCTGCAGAATCAGTATGTTAGTTTGAGAATAAGAGCTTTGTCCCTCTAGTGTAATGGGTTGACCACTAGATGTCATGAGTTCCCACATGTATGCACTCCTCATGAAAATCCATAGCTGTTTCCTTAACGGAGTAAGGATAATGACCCTGATTATTTGGACCAGTATGGCTAAAGAGACAAATGAAGGTAGAGTTAAAAAATAAACACTGACTAAATCCTAGCTGTAAGTAAGAAAATGCCATTTATGCTATTGAAAGTAGCTAATATGACCCACACTATGATATTTTCCAGTTTGATCTGCTATCTGGACAGTTGTCCAGCCTTTCACTGTCTTTCTATTTTAAAACACTAGGCTCAAGATAACTTGTAAAATACAAATTGCTCAGAATTAACTTTGAACGTACATGTAGATAGAAGTACAGTATAACCAATACCGGTTAACCCTTTACTTTTCTTCTGTGTGAATATTATCTATACCTGGAAAATATTTAATATTTTAAACTGATCCTGGTACTTCAAATAGCACTGCTTACTTTAGCAAAATGAATGCCCATGCAAACCCATACACTGTACAGAGACAGCTGAGAATAAAGTCAAGACAATCCACTTCAATAATGGGTGAACAATGGCCCTGTCATTATTTCCTGTTATACACTACCTGTTCGTTCTTCTTACTATCTTATGTATTAAACTGAATATTCAGTAGAGTAAGTGTGTTCAATGGTCATGATAAAATGAATGACTGGATGTGGCGGAGTGTCCCGCCCCTATATATATATTTATTATTATTTGTATTTTTGTTTGCAGCGCAGATCAAAGCGCCGCGTATTTGTTGTTTGTTTTTATAATTTAAAAACCTCGTGAGGATGCGTGGCTGATCAGCTACTGATTATTTAACTAGCTAACAGTCACGCATCCTTACTAAACTCGTGCAGACTGTGGCCGAGGGGTAATAAGATAATTAACAGCTAGTTAACCCCTCGGCCAGAGTATAAGAACCTGCAGCTGTCCGTGCTGCGGGGGTGGAGTGTACAGAGGAGAGTACGGGGAGCGGAGAGAGCGAGGAAAATAAAATAAAACAACTGCTAAGTATCGTGCTGGGTTAAAACCAGCACGCTTATTTGTTTCTATTTGTTTGGCCAACGCGCCTTTTTGTTTTGTGTTTTGTTTGTTTAAATCTTTTGTTTTATGATTTAATAAATATGCTGCGCGCAGTAGCATTCAGCTTCACCCACTGTTTTGGTTCTGTTACTTCCTGGTCCGTGACGTCACCACTCCTCACCACTGCAAGCCATCCTGCCACACTGGAATAAAATGCTGATAAATAATCACCCTGTGTAAACTCCACGAAGCAGTGTGTAAATGAGGTGGCCATCTAGCCTGGGCAGTAAACTGATTGAGTACAATGCAACAAAAGCTCTTTATAATAAAATAAGCTGTAGTTGATGTGAAAATATTATTTTACAAGTTAGGTACAGTATGCATTTTTATCGCCAGCAGCCCACCTGGTAAATAAATGCAGTCATGTCCTACAGGAAGCCTTGCATTGGCTTTTGTACTACTAATTTATAATCATTAAAAAATGTTATAACTTGAAACTTCTTGTTAAAGTGTTTGTTTACTTGCTTTTCAAGTTTTACATAATATATATGCTTAATTAATACATCATGCTCTCTGTCCTGTCAACGCACAGAGTAAGCTTGATAATAATGAGATACTACGAAGAGAATATCGTAAATACTGTTTTCACTCTCTAGAAAGACTGTAGTCCATTCTTCTTCTAAAAATAACCAAAACGGACTATTCCTAGTTTTTCTACCACTTAATTAGTGTATGTTTGAATAACAGATTTCATGGGAATGACTACAGTCTGCACGGTACTGTACACTTGCAGTAAAGGAGGCACTGCATACCGAGCCCGCTCTTTAAGAAATTCTCTAAAATGATCTGGAAACCGTCATGGTAACATCTATGGCTCTTTTCTCAAAGCATATGTCACAGGGTATGCTTGACTGAACAGGTATGCATTGTATTACAAATTAACAATTTTCCTTCTATTACCCCACAGGTTGTTTGAATCTTGTACTGACCAAAGACCACACAGGAACCACACAGACCAGTAAGTAAAAGTATTTTCTCTTTATTACAATGATAAATGCAAACAATAAAACCATGCACAATAAAAGGGATCAAATATATCACCACTATACAGCATCTATCAATGCATATCCTAAAATTATTTTAAATTCCTAAAAAACAAGTGCACAACTAAATTAAAGTGCAGATTTTCAGCAGCAAGGCAAGTATTACAGTTCCCACTAAACTATTAAGTCCTCCAATGTCCTGACCTCGAAAGGTGAAAGTATGTATCCACGATACCGCTGTATAAAAATCACCTGGCCTTCTACAGCCTCGGAGTGTCCCGATTCCTGTGGTCAAAGTTAACGCGATACCAAAAACCCCTCAATCCTGGGGTTTAATCGCAATGAAGTCCCAGTTGCCAGCTCGATCCCTCTGGATCCAGGATCCGCCTCCAAGGGGCTCCCGCTCTCTCTCTCTCCCTCCACTCCAACGATGGACTGGCTTGGGATGGACAAGCAAGGAGATCCACTCTTATTACTCTGCTCCCTTTCCCAGCTCTATCTCCGAGCGGGGTACCCTCACACACCCCGATCACAGCCCTCCCTGCAATCGGGTCTTGGTCTTCCGAACCTGGCCATGTATACTTAACTCCTGTAAAGTTGGACCTCTCTTATCAGGGTCTCAGATGATGCAGCGATCTGCCCTTCCTCCTGGTGCTCCTATGACCCGGGCTGATGTTTAAACTGGAGGGAGAGAGTGGGATACCCTGGAGACAGACAAACAAAACCCAATCCAGCATCTCAGTATTACTTTATTCACGATAATCTACACATTCTGTACTATACTTCCGTATCATAACTGAATAATTATATGCCACAACTACTGTACTGACAAGTTCTTCACTGAAGGATGATATGTAAACCTGCAAGTTCAAAATTCATCTTCTGTTGTATAATTCTTTTTTACTAACTTTCCTTATTATAGTGAATACTTAGCTTTGGTTAGTACTGCGCAGCCAGTCTTTTCTTCTTCGCAGTCATATTTCCAGTTCTCTTTCTTGAACAAGTCTTCCCATCTGTTTCCTTGGTCCGGGATCCTGTACTTGCTTCTCCACAGCAAAATGGCTGCCTGGGTCCCTTCTGGTGCTTCCCTCAACTCCTCCTGTTCCTGCAATTTCAGTTCCTCTTTTATGGTGGGAATGGTGTCTGATGACACGCACCTGGCCATCGTTTCAGGCTGAAAGCCATGCAACCGTGCCTGTGATAAAACAGTTAACACAAAATATCAGCATACATATTTAACCCAGCTATTTGGGTCTCCCTTTGGGTAATTGATATACAGGTGTAAAACATTAAACATAAATAGTGTCATAAAATACAATAAAACAGTGAACAACTATTTTAAAAAGTATGCTTATTATAACCATAAAAAACACTGAAAATAAAACCATATCATTTTTGGTCACTTGTGACACATAGACAACCAAAATGTGCCTTGCACATGGATGATGACATTAACTACAACTACAAATTTTGCCTTTATGCTAACAGTCCAATAGTAACTTTATGCTTAGTGTGTTTTCTTCCTATAATTCCAACATGATGTATGTGTTTTATTCTGCTCTAGAACTTAGCAGTAGATCGAGGTGCAGGATGGACAGCACTGTAGATTGAAGTCCTCTGGTCATCCTCAAAGCAGGTATAGTGAAGCACAAGCAGCTGCTGGGCAGGCATTCCCACTCACTGTGTTTCAGGGAACACTTTCTGGAGATGAGAACCTTATTGGGTGTCTATACCGGTGCTTTTATTTGGCTTTAAAGGGAAAGTTAATAAAGGTTCCAATAAATGACAGGCTGCTCACATCTATCCACAAAGAACTAGCTGAGACCTGAACTGATAAAACTTTATTTAATGGGGCTTCACAATCTAGTCAGTTTTTCTTTGAAAAGGATGTAGTAGTGTTTTAAAATCTATTGTTCTACCCTTATTTGGCTTTATCATTTGGCCGTTTATACCGGCTCCTGAAAACAGTCTTATAAAAGTTAACAAAATCAATTTTGGTATACAATTAAAATGTCTTTTGATCAAAGTAACATAACAAAAGATATCCCAACCTGTCACTAAAGTTTGGCACAACTTTGTGTTTCATGATAGGAAGGCAGTGGTAATTATGTAGCAAGTTATTCAATGCATAACTAATGTGGGACGATAGCTTCAAATCTTGCTATCCATGGAGTTATTACTCAGATCTAACTAACTTTAAGGTTGTAAAATGGTTTAAATGCCTGTACAATAAATGTGCCTTTTAGAAACAGACATACACCCTGCTTATTTGCATTTATCTAACCAAATTATGATAACGTAGCCTTTCAAGAGCTTTAACAGATAATTATGCGCAGGGGTTAATTTGTTCCAGATCATACCAGATCCCAGATCCAATACCTTTTTGTCTGACAGGAGAGAATTATACAGTTTGCAAATGATGAACTGTATGATAAAAAATAAAAAAAATGTTGTTATAAAAAATATCTCTATAAACACAACATGTACAATAAAAATAATTCTCCTGTTCTGTGAATTGAATGACAAATGTAACAATATATTTTAAGACGAGAGTAAGAAAATGACTAGTTTTTTACAACTCAAATGGCAACCTGCCAAAAAAAAAAGCACTCTTAACAACAACAGTGTCATTACTCCTGTTCATCAGATTAGACGTCCCACCACTGGTAATGTTCAAACCTGAAGTTTATGTTAAAACATGGCTTGGCAAAGGTCAGCATGCCAATACCAATAAGGCACGAAACCTACAAGCATATGAGACCTTGAAGCATATATGGAAGCTACTGTAAATCAGGGTCAGTACATTAGGTCTAGAAAGAAAAATGCTATCCCTCTTCCTTAATTATAAGATCTGGTACCTTTTTTGTTTACAGATGAATCCCTAATTATGTTCATAAATCTGCTACTAGCCAGTGGGAGGTTTTCAGGGTTTTGGGGGAACCATTTGTTCCAACAATCTGCTATATTCCCAGTTTCGCTCCAAGTAAGAGCTCTGCTAACTGTAAAATTGTAAAATGCTCGAAAATTTCTTTAATCAAATGTAGTACCAGATATTATTTATTTATTTATTTATTTTATTTTTTTTAATAATACAAGTTTACTATAACATGTGTTTCTTTCAAAACTAGACATGTGAGACCTGTAGAGCGGACATTTTGAAGAGCTTTGAAACAAACTCTAAAGTTATAGGTGTAAAAAGTTGTCAGGGTGGTAACAATGAAAATAAAAATGACAAGTATGTTTATTTATACAGTTTTATCAACACATGGGTTTGTCTAACGCTATATTTTTCAGAACCCCACTACTTACTCTTTAAGCAAGTGTATGATTAAGTTAATAGGCATAACTGTATAATGTTTAGCTTCAAATGATAATCATTAATAGATCCTATGATGCAAATGGCTGGTACTGTAAAGGTGGTTGACCCAATGCTAATACAACTACTCCAAAAAGCATCACATCACTATGTAACAGGGGATGCTGAAGGATAACCATGGGCCCATAGCAACTGATTTTATTTTAAAGAAACAATAAATTAAGTCTACTATTTTATTTGAATGTAAAATAAACTAAACCAACTTTACAAATGTTTCGGCAAGTGCCTTCATTAGTGTTTAATACTTGCATACCTTGTTAGGTAGGCTTAGCAAACTTTTTCCCCATAAGCGTAAGCAAAAGCGAAAAAAATGTGTACTGGATCTGACGTCACCTAGGGAGGGATTGTGATGCAGAGCTGTATTTGAACAGTAACAGTTGCCAAAAGGTCTTTAAACTTTCAGAAAACAGGAGTATTTGATTGGCTCACTGACTCTCACACCCCTGTGTCTCCTCCTAATATCATAGAAAGAAAGAATAGACAAACGCTCATTAAACTGGTGCAGCAATCAGACATCACAAAGTCCACATTTTGCATTGCAGTAAGATAGATAAAGAGCCCATCTTGTTGCACCACAGAGTAATACATCCTTTGCTGTATTGTTAAAGAATTAGAGCACCAGTACATTTAGAGGTGGAGCTTCAGACAGTACCCTTTTCATTTATTTTTGTTATCACTGTGCAATTGAAATGTTGATGTCTAATACATTTTTTGTCAATTTGAAAAGTCTTGCATCCCTATTCTTTGTTTGTCTACACTACAGGTACGCACTTCCAGACAGGACTCCACCTAATTCTGAGAGATCCTGCATCATTGGAACTGTGAATGAGACAGAGTTCAATCTAGTACCATACTATGTTGAAGAAAGCTCTCAGCTTGCATGCTGTACATTCCGGTAGTGTATTATGCACTTGCTAATGACACCCTAATGGTTGATATACCGGTACTTTCCAGACATGGGAAGACACTGCTGATGAATGACCAAGGAAGGGCAAGTGTAACAGATACTCAGTTCTGTGCTGTAGCCCTTTTACTCAGACGCTTTCTTTTTGTAATGTTAAAGCACAATGAATAACCCTTAGGTGCTTTATAGACATGTCAAGTAAAACGGGTTTGTTAAAAAGGAGCAGCTGATGCTCTGTAGAAGAAGTACATATTCATTCTAAACTTATGTATAAATTGTTCTTTTTGTATAATGGGAGTGTTATTATAGAACTGGAGAGTACCAGAAGAGTTTCTTTACCACATCCCAGATAATGCAATGCATTGGCAACGTGCAAAGAATATTTGACACAAGCTGAAGCAATAACAGAAACCTGTGCTTCAGGCTGCTACAACTTCAGAATTAGGAACCAACTTTGATTGTCTCCCTCTAGTGGAAAAATACTGGAACTTTTAACTCATTCTGCTGTAATGCGATCCTCCACCAGGGGCTGGGTTTTCAAAATTTTGTAATTTGGATAACAGTGATCCTATGTCACTGCTGGATTACATTTATCCAAATTACATAGTCTGTCTAGTTTTAGATTACATTTTAACTCTGTTTTGTAAGCATTTTGTGAATATTTATGAAAGTCTGAAAATAATTTAATGTTTAATGTTGAAAAACTGTTTAATGATAGATGGATCCAATTTCCAAGCTGGGGTTTTTAATCTCAATTAGTTCGGATGAACATACACATACTGTATTTTACTAATATTTGATTAGTATTCTAATCAAAATAAACTGGAACAAGGAACATAATATAATTGTTATTTAACTAATACAGAAAAAACCCAGTATAAGAATGATACATCTATGTTATAATAAAAACAGAACAAAAAACAAAAGAACAATAATACCTCACAATTGTTGTCCATTCAGCCTAAATCTGCATTTTCAGTTTTTTGTTTTTTATTGCAGTGTAAAGGTCATTATAATGGTCCACTTTTACTTATAAAACAAAGTTAATTATAACTACGACTAACGTATATAGTGACACATATTGGTGAACCATGATTTAACACATTTCAGTAAAACGTTGCATCTCTGCAGAGGCAACTGTGGTTTCTCTGACATCAATTTATAATCAAAATATTGTAACTCAACAGGTGCTCTGCATCAACAGAATTCTCTCATAGTCCACAACAGCCATTGCCTGTTAGATTGTCATACAGTTTAAATTGCTTTTGCTATATGTAAAGTACTGGTCAAAAATACAAGACTACACTGCCATTGTTGAGAATCAATTAAAAAGCAAAAACCTTTTTTTTATGTTTCAAAATGAAAGTTGACACTTGAACACCCAGTCGCTAGGAAACAGGCAATGTCTGTCAGAACCATCTGAGGAGGCGAAAGGGACCAAACAATACTAACATTGCAATTCTTGAGTGATCAGTTATCAGCATGGTATTTTATTTAACAGAAAAGCAATCCATTGACTTTTAGTGCTTTGCTTTTAAATTGACCTGTGTTGTTACATAAATGGCCTGCCGGGACCAATCAGGGTGCTTCCGTCACGTACCCCTACCGCCTTGCTTCCCGTCAGCTGAGCCTGGCGGTCCTCTGTTCCCCGGGGCGCTTTTCCCGAGAGGCACGGTCAGCATAGCTGTAGAGTGGAGAAACACAGCTCTGCAGCTGCAGACTGCAACAAACAAATCTGTCCGCCAACCTCTGTTACACGCAGTGGAGTGATGTGTGTCTTACGGATCCCGCTTCTGCTACTGTCTCTGCCTCCTGGTCTGGCAGAACGCAGGCCACTTCTGGCCACTTTGTGAAGTTTTAAGGATTATGGTTTTATTCAGTATTTATTAATTAGGTCTTACTCCTGAAAAACATAACATTTGACTTATGATTGACATACACTTTATTAAACAGAATTTAAACAGAATATATAACAGACTTTAGACAGAATTCAATGGTTCCAATTAATACAGTTTTGCAAACTTCAATTCTAGGCGAATTAAAGTAGTTAACTAGCTTTTAAACAATGGTTAGATAAGTATATTCACCTCTCCATTGAGAGCCATGTTGATGTGGAGTCCACAAGTTCTGCCCATCAGCACTGGAGGTTAGGAATGCCTCTAACTGCAGCTTGGGATGTCCCCAGTCAGAGCGAGGAAAGGGACCTAGGATGTTAACACCCAAGTGCTCCATGGGGCCCCCCACTGGGAACTGCTGTAACGGGGTGTGCTACCGGTCTGGGGTCCTTTTCATGCTACACACTCGTCGTAGCGCCGGCTGTTGTCTTCAATGTTGGTGTCCCGGGGCTTGTTGGTGTCCCGGGGTGCTGTGTTTAAGGAGCCCAGTACCACCACCTGCCATCTCACCTCCCCAGCAGATCAGCACCAGTTATGAGGGTTCCTGGGTCTTGCCTCATACCACCACCTGCCATCTCACCTCCGCTAAAGTACTCCGCTCTGATAGCCAGGCTGCTCCACTGCAATCACAGCCCTTTGGTGGCTGCAGACTGAAGGTCGATCTCATCCCAGGGCGACCGCTGGTGCTCTTCCAGCCAGTGTTGCAGTGTCGCAACACTGGCTGCAGGTCAGGATCCTGTTCTTTCTGCTGCCTCCACTCCACCATGGTGACTATGGACAGTTCGCTGCAGGTCACAGAAGTGGCCTGGCTCCCCCGCACTGGCTGGTGATCTGCTGGGATAGTTCTGGATAGTGCTGATCTTCCACGGCTCGGTATGTCTGCCCTCACCACCCACTCTGTGTTCCAGGAAAGAGACTTCTCGCTGCATGAAACAACACTTATCTGGATGGAACTTCAAGCCAGCCGTCTCCAGCCATGGCATCACCTTGCACAGCGAGTGTAGTGCTTCCTTGAAGGTCAGTGCATGTACCAGCAGGTCATCCAGATACACTAGGCTGTGTTGCGGCAGGATCCTGTTCAGTACTTTCTCCATCAGAATTTTTAATGTGGCAGGAGCGTTGCAGCATTTAAAGGTCATAACTTTAAACTGCCACAGCCCTTGAACAGTGGAGAAGGCAGTCTTTGGCCAGGCTGTAGGGGCGAGCTCATCTGTCAGTAGCCACTTTTCAGTTCCAGAGAGCTGAACCAAAACAAGCCAAGTCCAGAGATTCATCAATGCGGAGCAGGACCGACGCAGAACCGGCACTCTCCATCCCTGAAGCCGCTCTCCACTGATTATTTTTGCCTCTCTTTTCTCCTTCTCCTCTGTAATGGAGAGTTGTTCCCGCAGCCACTATCGTAGTAGCCTCCAACTGCGCTGACACCCACCTCAGCAGTGGTGGCGTGTCAGCTCTGGTTGTGGCTTTCTCCAGCTTTTACAGTCTTTACGCTTTCAGTCCATCACACTTCTAAACACAAGTGTAACAAGCTTGCGAAAGAAGGAGCATAGAAGCAGGTAGTTATTCGAAAACAGCAGGTTCTTTTATTTTGAATAAAAGGTTAAACAGCACACAAAAGCTGGCATGCAGGCCGCTTATATAGCCCCAGACTCTTCAATGCTGGCCAATCAGGGTGCTTCGATCACGCCCATAGCATATGGGATCTTGGTTAAACATTTTACATAATGTGATTATCTATTAGATTAAATAAAACATAAAGATTAAACTTCCTAATTAAATTGTTGTATAAACTCTTGTGCTAGATTGTCACGATTTAGATTTTGGTACTCTTGAAAAAGAACCACATGGTTGCCTAACAGCTGTCTCTACAACAATAATTAGGGGTATCACTTTCAAGAAATGTGCAGTGTGTCTATAAAACTCTACACAATTCTGGTTTTGTCACAAAAGAGACACTAATACCCCTACCGGTCCATGACTTTAAATGCAATAATCACTTTTGTGCATTTAGACAATCCTCATGAGGCCATTGTGCTGGCTGTCACTTCCATCTGCTAGTTTACTGTTCACATGGACACTTGACAGGTGCTTACGTTTTGGTGTTTGTTGCTGCAGTCAGCTTTGTATGGCATTTTGTTGTTCTAAAGAGTAACTGCCCTGTTTTCCCATCACCTGGTCTACCTTCTTTTCAAAATGTGGGAAGAGGATTATGACACAGAACAGTAAGCATTTCTTTGACTTTTTTGGCTGATTGAGCAATATTTAAAGAAAATGTCAAAATTTACATGGTAATAGTGCAACATATTTTCAAAGTTACTTTATTGTTTTTGCAGAGGGGGATTTCAAGCTTCATTCATATTACTTTGAACTTGTTATTGGTCTCTCTTGCTAAATTGCAAACAAAGGCAGTCATGTTACTTAAGCCATTCAGTTGACAGTTGCTCCATACTGCTTTGTAAAATGCATAATACAAATACTGTAGCTGAAGAATCTTAGTCTCTGTATCTGCTGGAAGCAGAACCATATTCATTTATACAAAAACTGTTGGAAGATCTTCTGTAGAATAACTTTTTTGTACTCAGCGGTACAGTATTTAGAATCTGATTTGCATTAATTCAAATCCGAAGACAGGATGACCAGGCAAATCATACTGTTCCAATTTATACCTCATTGCTAAGCAGATTGAGAGCTTGATACAAAGAAAAATATTTTCTGTGTTTAATTTAAGTTTAAACTTAGTTTCTTTGCTATACATGCTTGTTACATACTCTATTGACTATTTCATGGAATGCTGTGTTTATTTCACTTGTGAAGATGGCTGTAGATTCCAATAATAATCACTGTACTGTTATAAAAGTTTGTCATAGTAACAGCCTGGCGAGGCATAGGTAAGCACTGTAAAGCCCAGAGAGAAACGGTAAAGCATATTAAAAGACATGGCAAGCCGTGGATTACTAACTGTGGGAAAAGCACAGGAAAACTGCAACATTACCGTGCAAAATGACTGTGGTAAACTTTGATAAGGGTAATCCATGAATGTTCATGAGGTATCCAATGTGTGTTTGTTTCCCTGACAGCCATGGTGTTGGTAGAAAAAGAGACTATTCCCCAGTGTCTTGGAGTGAATATTTTGAGATGATGGATGACGTGGTTGTGGGATCAGGAGAAAACAAAGATATATCCTTTTTAAAAGTCTTATAATTTGCAAACAGCATGGTACCATGGGTTTACCCAACATTTCTTAGTCAGACTGGTCAACAGCAGCACTACATATAATTAAGCTGGTATTTGTTGGTCCACGTTCAAATTTTATTGTAATCCTGGATCTATCACATTGAAAAATGTCTGAACTCCATGTATTTAACACACAGAACCCCATTGGACCTCAATGTAATGTCTGTTTTCTGTTTCACGGTGTATTGTAGCCCAGCAGTACTTTTATTTCAAATGCAATGAAAGATGGAAAACCCGGTGTAACATGTAAACACATTCCCCCTGTGATTTAATATACATTGAGAGAGACTGATAGTAAAGGAATAAATGTAACTAATGGAGGCTCCAAGTTTGCCTGTAGCTGTGGTTGTTAGATCGACCACCACCCCTTCCTGAAGTAAAATAAATATGATATATTTATTTATTTTCATAATCACTTGCATTCGCGCATGAGCTTCTTCAGTGTAACTCTTTAACTCTTCACACAGCTATCGAGTTTATAAGAGTGGGTTGGAAGGTCCCATACTGGTACTTCTGCATGGCGGGGGACATTCAGCACTCTCTTGGGCAGTTTTCACAGTATGACCTCTTTAAGATTGTTTTGCATGTTAACTGAAGAAAAGCTAATGCAGAGATCTATTTAGTTCTGCAGCTTTAGAGACCCAATAGCCTGATTTTAGAAAGACTGAATTCCTATCCAGTAAGAAGTGAAGAGCTACTGCTCTCAGAGGTTTCAAAGAGATCCCAGTGAAAGGATGAAGGAAGGGGGATTAAAGGGTTAGGGTTGAATTAAGAATAGGAAAATGGATTTTAAACCCAGGAATCAGTTGCAAATACACTGTATCTAGTTTGTTTAGTCCTGTATTAGTTGAGAAGGCAGTTTGTAGTTTTTTGTGAGAAATTTCTTACTGAACTAACCATGTGTCCTCAGGCTGCTATGACGAGCCGTGTTACCTGCAGAGTTTTAGCAATGGATCTCAGAGGTCATGGTAAGATAATATTAGCATTCTTTTAAATTTTCTTCAATCTCTAATACAAAATCGTATGTTTTTTGGGGTTTTTTTAAGTTTTATTACCAGGGTAGACAAAACATCCCTTATCAAAGTTTCCTATCGTAAAAGCACAGCAAAGTGTAATAAAGCAAGGTGAAACATGGTAAAGCATAGGTAAGCATTGTAAAGCACAGAGCAGTATGGTAAAGTATATTAAAACATGATAAATTTAAGTAAATGCATACTATAACCATGGGAAAAGCATGGCAAAATTACCATGCAAACTTGTATAAGGGACGTCAGGCATCTTTTCATTTTTTGTGTCTTTAAAAACATGCAGGTCAGGGTACTACCTAAAAAGCACTTTGTTCTGCTTTACATGAAAGTCTGAAAAGAGTACGTGCTAATGTCTACAAAACATAGTCCAGACACCCCCAAGCACCCACCAAAAATCCTGAGCAAAATGCATGTCCTTCAGATTAATTCAGTTGTAAATTGACATTTACATTGTTCTGTTACTATTGTATCCCAAAGTCTTTTTCATAAAATGAATTCTGCTGCTAACATGCATACCCTCCTCCTCAATAACCTCCACAGGCGACACTCAGGTTCGAAACACTGATGACCTCTCAGCACAGACAATGTCCAAGTAAGTGTGGAGAGCTGTTGATTGACCTAATCACCTTCTTTCACTTCTGTAAACTAAAACACCTATTAACTAAACCTATCTTGTGACAGAATGTAATGCAGTCCTTTTCCCTGACCCAGGCAACTAGGAGAGTAACAATACCATCACCATGTGCAGGTCACGAGGAGTATCACATAGCTTATTGCAAAAGAAAATGTAGCCATGGCAACATTACACAGCGTTTATTTATCTTTCAAGAGGGCTAATACCAGAATGTTGTTTTGACTATTATATCTAAATACATTTACTTCCCCACAAATTGGGTCTGGAATCCCCAGAACTGAGATGTTGCTGTCTTTAAATAAATATTGAAAGCTAGGTTGCTTTTTCCTGTTGCTCGGGTATATTAACAAATTGCCTAAGAGTGTTGAATTAATGAGATTTCAGTTAATGACCCCACATAAATAGCATTCCATTTATACCACTGCTTTGAAACACACACACACACACACACACACACTCAAAATCTCATGCAGGTTGCAGGCTATCGATGACATGATAAGAAAATGCATTCTATTCAAAGACAGGCAAACCAAGAACTCACAATATTTTCTAAGATTGATGTCTTCCTCTGTAGGGATGTGGCCAATGTGGTGAGAGCTATCTATGGAGAGATCCCTCCCTCTTTGCTCCTGGTGGGACACAATATGGGCGGAGCAATTGCAATTCACACGGCAACTGCCAATCTGATACCTTCAGTGGTTGGACTGGTCGTCATTGATGTTGTAGAAGGTGATGAGATCATTGCCCTTTTATTAGACTCAGGCTGTGTCTCCCTGCTAATGAGGCTCTGCTTCTGTGATACAGTCACCGAGTGGCAGTATCTTGCATCTTTGTTCAGTTATATTCTGCGGCTCTGCAGTCTTAGAGCACTGAGAGATCTCAATCGTGTGTAAATACACAATGTGATCTCTACTATTATTTGTAGTTGCTTTGTCTTCAGCAGCATTTTTTATATATATTGTGTCAGAATAAAGAATTTACACTTACTGTTTACATTTCTTTGTCAATGGCAATAGGAGGTCCACCCCCATATTAAAAGGTATTCAGCAGTGTAAGGTACAACAGATATAGAAAGCATAGAGCACCTTCCATGGATTGTTTTGGCAAACATTAGTATATTATTGTAGTATTTATGGGAATGCTGTATTAAGATATCGTAGTTATTACAGCTTTTTACTGTCAACTATATTGTGCCTGATCACGATCCTTTTTTTGTGAAAAATCTATTAATTAATTAATTAATTAATTAATCAATCAATCAATCAACTGTTAATGTTGCAAAACTAGAAAGTTAAAAGCAACTCTGGAGCTTCATTTAATTTCCAACTCACAACTTTCAGCTTATTGATTTTCTTTGTTACAGGTTTCACATAAACACGTTACACATTTATTTATTTGTAAGTTGATGCCGCTAACCAACATTAATATTTGGTTATCGATGATAACCGTGGGTCATTAAACCCCACAACCCTTGCCCCTGATACATTTTATAGAGTATATTTATAGCATTGTGACAAAGCGAGGTGTCCCCTCTTGCATTATTATTTATGTATTATTTTATTTTATTTTTAATTATTTCCAGGCAGTGCCACAGAAGTACTACACAGCATGCAGAATTTTCTCAGAGGGAGGCCGAAGACATTTAAATCTATAGACCATGCCATAGAGTGGAGGTGTGTTCAGTGAACATCAGCATTGACATTAATCCTATTGCCAGTCATTTCGCCTCTGAAGTTATTGTATTTTTCTTTTACTACACAGTGTAAAAAGTGGCCAGATCAGGAACTTGGAGTCTGCAAAAGTATCGATGGTTGGTCAAGTAAGAAGGTATTACTTTTTAAATAATATATGGTATATATATATATATATATATATATATATATATATATATATATAGATAGATAGATAGATAGATAGATAGATAGATAGATAGATAGATAGATAGATAGATATAGATATATGCTTTCTTCCCACCCTGTATTTCACTTTTGTTTGCCATCCTTTTGTTTTTGCCATTGTTTTTCTTGCCAAGTTTTTACCATTGTTTTTTCAAAACAGGACACACAAAGAAATTAGATTTGAAAAATTAGTAATAAAACAACTCAAAGTGTATGTACAGAACCTGAAGTACTGGTACCTAATCTTATTTATTTCAAAGCACTTTTAAGTAAAACTGAGATTCAAACAGCTGTTTTTAAAATCTGGTTTCAGCCATTGTATTTTAAAAGATTAATTTATATAATTCATTGAATTGATAAAATGGAATTATGTTAAATTAATAAAAGCAATACCATGTATTTAATATTCACTGCACTGCAGGTGTGGAAGTGTGGATTTGGCTCAGTCGGAACAGCTTCACCCTATCTATGATGTCATAGCCGAGAGACACGAGGAGTTCTATGACCTCAACTATGTCACTGATAAACCTGATAATCCAAGGACAGAGGTGAAGATCATAAACATAAAGGGAGTATTTGTCTTTAGTTGTATTGGGGTTAGTTTTGGCTTTACAGTATAAGCAGTGCTTTATTAAAAGTTCTTATATCTGCTGTGTGTAACAGGGTAGAGGCTAGGTGTGAACTGGTGACCCCACTTACCACAAGCAATTGTCTTAACCACTAAGCAAAAAACTGGGCTCTTTTGCATATGTGGTTATAGAGCTTTTAACTGCATCTCATCTCATCTCACCAATGGGACAGAATCCATAACAGCAGTACACAACACTGCCCATTACATGTACATGTATAACATTCAGTTTAATCATGGCAGAATCTCACAAAAAAATCACTTAAAGAAATTAGAAAATGCAAATGTATACAACCTATGAAACACAGCAGATTAAATGTGTATATTTGAATAACACTTCAGAGACACAGGTGATCCTGCCATGGTCTGGCCCATTTAATTGGTTCTAGGCAGCAAGACCAAATAATCTTGTGTTTGATAGTCTGATATCAAACAGACTGATAAGTACGTATGTATTTTTCCAACCATTTTACACTGTATTTGTATCTTTTTAATACTAGATGGCAGTATCACTGTTGCACTGTAAAGTACAGACAACAGGTGGGATTGGCCATACCTGAATGATATATTTTAGTATTTGTCAATACTTGAATTTATGCAGCTCTAAAAATCCTCACTTTATCATATTTTGCAACAAAAAAAAGTTGCTTGTCTGTGGTTCTTTTCAATTAACATGTAAATCGGTCTGAGTAGTAAGATGCATCACTGTGGTCTTTTAATACACATCTTTTGGTTCTTTTACGTGGAGCTGCTTGAGAAATTAGAAATTCTTGATTTTGTGTTTTATTAGCCAAAGACACTGAATAATTACAGTTGGAGAATCGACCTCTCCAAGGCAGGAAAGCACTGGGATGGATGGTTCCGGGGCATCTCAAACCTTTTCCTCAGCTGCAACGTGCCAAAGTTACTACTTTTGGCGGGTATGTGCTAAAGCTTTAACTCTTGGGTTACTGTATTGTATAGTTGTTGTTTTTTTTCAAAGTTGTATTAAATATAGTTTTTTATTGTTGTTTTATCATTTATAATAATTACCAATATAATTTTAAAAATTCTTTAAATAACTCATAAGTTTTGTGGCTAGGGCCCCATAAAGCAATGGGTGACTGTAAACGTATATGTTTGCACTACAATTCAAAAATACTATTTTCTTTTATAAATATGGATATTACTACAGTACAGGTACTCCATATTGAAATACAGATTTTATCAAATAAATAAAGCATATCTTACTGGTGTACAAATGGTCTTTCAGAGGGTAGTGGCTTGTTTACACATCTCTCTCTCTCTCTCTGTATGTGTGGACTGGCAGTCTGATTCTGGAAGTAGAACATGAATGTGACAGTCTGGCTTTGGACGTGTGATATGAATGTTTAATATGAATATTCTGTGACTTGCAGGTATAGACAGACTGGACAGAGATCTCACTATTGGCCAAATGCAGGGTGAGTTGAAAACATTTTTTACCCATTAGACAGCTTGAGCTGTCAAAAGCTAAACCTAATTAACAATTAAGTTCCAGCGATATTATACATCAACATAGGGAGAAAAGCAATAACCCTGAACAGGAAAACATTTTACTAGCCTGGCAATCACATCTTGTTTTATCATTGAAATGCATTGGATTCTGTGTGGCTGTGCCCCCTGTTGTTTGCTGTTCAACATGACTGACAGCAATCAGATGGGTTTCTTCAGTGGCTAGTCTGTCTATGATAAAGTAAACCACAAGAGCCGAGGGCAGAGCAGGACTGCTCCAGTCAAAATAGACTGGAGCTGACAACTTGTTTGTCATGTGGAAAGTAGGGTTCACTCCTTAAACGCTCAGTCAATCTCAATTCAGCGAGGGTATCAAATTTGTTCAAAATCTGTACAGGTAACTGCAAAAGGATTGGTATGAAAAAGATAACTGCATACTTCTAAAACATAGAGCTGCAGAAGATATTACGAATAGAGGCACTGTTATGAATAGCAGCTTTTGACTGTGTGTTTGTTTATATTTTCATTTGTGTGTCTGTGGTGGTCATTGTGTGTGTGTGTGTGTTTGTACTGCAAATGTTACTCAGTTTCACACAAAAGGTTTAATTGTCTTAAAATTAAACATGGACACACAAAATTGCTTCAATCAATGCTGTTCTAAATACTAATTTAGTGCATAAATTAGTTTTTTATTTTCAGTTGCGTTTTACTAAGCCATTTTGATAGTACATAAGCATAAAAGTACCAAGTTTGCCAAAATTCTCAAGCAACTCGTTTGATGTCATTTAATCTGTTACAGGAAAGTTCATGATGCAGGTACTGGCCCACTGTGGACATGCAGTTCATGAGGACATCCCAGATAAAGTAAGAGCTTGGGTGGAGAACACTGCAAACACAATCAGGAAGGCTAAAGTGTTTTCACAGAGCTTCATGGACTTTTCAAAAGTCACGAAATGTAAATGTTTTAGACATGCAGGATTACAATTGGATTTAGTTTACTGCAGCAAAATATGGTGAAAGCAAAGCAAAGTGTAGTAAAGTAAAAGCACAGTAAAGAATAAGCAAGCATGAAGAATCACTGAGAACTGGCAAAGCATCGTTAAAAAAACGGTAAATACAGTATATAGCATAAGCATGGGAAAAGCATGGCAAACCGCAAAAATACAGTGCAAATATATTACGATGATCTACAGTACAGAAGGTGGAACAATTGTATGCTTTTGAAAATGTCTCTTACATTACAAATATGACCCATTGAGCTACATTATAATGTACGGTACATGTTGTAGAACTGTCCTTTTCAGAAAAAAAATCATTTTATAATAGGCAAATGTATGCATCTAGCAATAGTGGCTTCACGTATATTACAAATAATAATACAGAACTTTGTTAATACTTTGTCTTAGGAGACTGAAGATGGGTGTTTTGTCCTCTTTTAGGTGGCCGAGGCCCTAGCAAGCTTCATGATCCGACAAAAGTTTGCTGAAGCTAAGAGTGGCAACAAGAGGTAGGCATTTATTTCAATTAGATAAAAAAAAAAAAACACTGCGGTGGAGCCACTTAATGAACTCCTCAGCACTGACATTAGACGAAAGAGAGGCATATAAATTGGCACCCATCAACAGCACTATAAAACTAGTATAGTTATAACCACAGTAAACGTGCAAAATACTGTAATTTTATAAGGGCGTGTTTTTAATGTATGGATAAAATACTAAAAGAAACTTCTACGTCTAACCTCTTTGTCAATAAGAACATAAGAAAATGTACAGACAAGAGGAGGTCATTTGGCTTGTCCGGTCCCTAGTAGGTGATTGGGATTAAAGGATTCAAGTGTTTCTGCCTCAAAACGTGACTCGGTATCCTATTCCATACCCTGTCCTAAGTCTATCTCCACTTAATTTCCAACTGTGTCCTCTGGTCCTGGTCTCTTTCTGTGCTTAAAGTAATGGTTTGGGTCAACTACTATTAATATTGTAAAGACTTCGATCATGTCCTCCAGATTTTTCTTTTTCCAGGCTAAACAGTTCTTTCAGCCTTTCTTGGTGACTCAGTCCTTTAAGTCCTGGGATTAATCTGGATGGTTGCTCTTTTTTGGACTCTCTCCAGGGCCACAATGCCCCTTTGTTGTGGTGACACAGTACTTCCAGTCTTATCGGTGCAATATAGAACCTCATCATATCCTCCTTAGATTTGTACTCTACACTTTTGGCTATAGCCAAGCATTCTGTTTTCCTTTCTGATTGCTTCCCCTGACAGTGATGAATCTATTACAACACTGAGGCATCTATCTTGGTGTGCCTGGTCTAGTTTAACCCCCCCATCCCATCTGGTATTTGCATTTTACATTTTTGTGACCGGTGTGTAACACTTTACATTTGCTGACTGTCTTGATTACAATGTCTTCAAGAAATTGAGAAAGACTTATTTTCGAATTACTACTGGCTTATTCTGCCTAACTGAACTATTGGTCAGTCATCCATAATTACAAAATAAACTGAAACAAATTCAGAACAAGTTATAACATGCTAAGGATAAAATGAAGGGTAGAGGTCATGGTTGCTTCTCTAACTGATCCCTCCCATCTTATTTAAACCTCAGGTAATCTCACCTGGATGCTGGGCAGTTCCAATCCCCCACGTCCCCAATTTTCATTTATTGCAGAAGTTACCTTTAGCAGGAGGGTATCTTTATTTCTTCTTGCCATTGTCTTTCAGAGAAGAGGGGAAAGGCTGTCAGATTGGACCAGTGGCCACATTAAACATCACTATTACCACCTATATGCTAAAAGAAGTGCACATGGTTCAGAAATATAATCATATACTTCCTTTTCTTATGCACTGACTAAACAAATATGTTCTATTCCATTTGTTAGCAATCCATCAAGTCCTTTTCACAAAACATCAAGTAATGCTTTATTTAGGGACTTGTTAAAAGCCTGTTTTGATTAATTAAATGTTTTGTCAAGTGTTTGCTTGCACTCTTTACAGTAACATACTAAAATGTGAATGGTAAAAGTGAAACACTATTTGATTTCTTTTTGATGTTATTCATATGCTTTCCACAGCTCCTCCTATCCGTTCATGAGGTGAAATGCAGGTTAGTATTAATTTGTGAGGGACATATTTTGAAATTTCTACAATGTACGTGCATAGATTTACCAAATAAGTCAAAACACAATATACAAATCATTTGATAGATTAACTTTTATAAAAAAAAGCACAACATTATACTGTGGTACCATAAATATCACAGTTATATGCAAATTATAGTAAACTAGATTATAGTAAAAGATAAATGCTAACTACAGTACTGCAATTAATATCTATCTAACATGCTTACTGTTGTAATTACACAGGCAACAAAGGAGAATACAATAATGACAGTATTTGATAAAGTGCACAACTAAAATCTATGTGGGATTCATTTTATATTAAGCATATTTAAATAATTGTTTTGTTTCTTTTTATTCTGTTTTTTAATAACCCAACTCTGTCCTATTTCCTATCTCCAGACTAGCTTATTTTTCTATTCCCCTTTTGTCTTTCTCCTTACAGTTTTTGTTTGTAATCATTAACAATGATTTCTTTGAAGAACATTTTGTAATGTTGGTTCAAAGAGATTAACTGTCTGAACGCTCTGTAATCATTTTCACTCCTACACAGTTTCTAAATTTAAGGGTTCATAAAAAGTGCAGTAAGTGAACATACTACTTCTGCCATGCCATTAACTGCACTAGAGAAGGGCAGGTGGCAAAACATCTTTTGCAATCCTTAGGTGCCCACGCAGGGGTTGGCAACTTGTTCGTGGCAAGAGTTATCAATAGAGCCCAGCAAATATGAAATAGCACAAAATAAAAAGAAATGCAACATATAAAATGAAATAAAACAAAATATAAAACCAAAATCATTATAAAGCAAACATAGAATGACATTTTTAAATTGGGAGGTTTATACAAAAATACTTGCAATTGTAGTTGTCAAGGCTCAGCCGTTACCATATAGGCAGAAGCAAAATTTGTAGTGAGTTGTTTGGGAATTAAAATTGTGATGGAAGAGAAAGACATTTGTTTCTAAAATGCCTAAACCACGCATAACAATTAAACAATGCTGAAAAAAATTGAGCATAAGAGGATGTATGCAGCTGACGGTGACAACATAATGATGTACAGATTTTGCAACGGTCGGCAGGAATGCAAGTTGAAAGATACAGTCGTTAAGCATCATTAGCTGTTTATTCCTTTTGGGGAAAGCATGGCTTGCTTGCTTATATTTTGTATTAGTATGCCAATTCTTTTTTTTTATTTCAAGTGGTGCAAACTTTGCACTGGAGCAAATGCTGTTTTGGTTTTGAATGAATGAATCTGCTTTGCTAAACAGATTGTTGAGTGATTTAAATGCAGTTTCAGTTGTATGTTGACATTTTTACCTACAGAAACACTGTTTAGATAATTGTTACTATTAAGGCGTATTAATAGTAATAGATCAGGCAAGTAAGTTGGTCCACGATGTCATAGCCGTGCGGTAAGACAGTTATTACTGCACGGTCATGTGATCTTGTTCAGCCAATCACAGCACTTAATTTATCCAAGCCATTTTATAATTACATTTATTCAAGAGGGGCAGTATGTTGCAGGGGGCCAGGTTAATGGTTAACACTGAGTGTGTACTGGTAAAACAAAAGAAAATTGAAGAGCTGTGAAGGAGGGCAGGGCATATTGAAGGGGTTATGGTATGGGATCAGGTGCATTTTATTCGTTTTTATGTGTTCCTTTAATTCCCTTACAGAATTATAAAATCACTGGCCAAGTGGAATAGCTGCATATTCACAACAGTTAATCCGATGTGAAGTTATTTTTTGCCAGAAACTCTTCCTGCATTCATAATCTTGTCAGAGAGATATATCCATTCGCTGAAGATTGTTTTTCAGGGAAATAAAAACAGCTTTTGGATAAGTTGCCCAAATTAAAGTGTTATTGCATTAAAACTAGCAGACTCCTAAAGCTATATTAATGAACTACTATCTTAAAATAGCATGAGCTTTTAAGACCTTCTAAATCATCTTTTATGTAGATTAGGACTGGAAACATCTCCATTAACTTTTATTTTTGTATTATTTTTATCCAATATTCAGAAAGTCGCTGAAAGAAAACAGGATATCTCCTCCAGATCTGAAGAATGGAACATCAAACCAGACACCATTTTCACCATTTTGACTGTTCTCATCATGTAAAATGAAAATATTTATGTCAAGATTACCAAGTTTATCCTCAGTGTTGGAGAATAACTTGTAAGAGCTTGCTTGTCTGTGAAATGTTAACACAATTATGACTTTTAGATCCGAGATCTAGCTATTTACCTGCCTGACTTAGAAGCTATACACGTATCTGTCATAATCATAATGTTTGACATTCAACAAAGGTAATTTGTGCTTAATGTGAAGCAT
Organism: Acipenser ruthenus; assembly: GCF_902713425.1. Lineage (NCBI taxonomy): Eukaryota > Metazoa > Chordata > Actinopteri > Acipenseriformes > Acipenseridae > Acipenser > Acipenser ruthenus. The sequence continues at coordinate 67,986,716 of NC_081189.1, forward strand.
GTATTGTCCTATTCTTAACATATTCCAGTTACATTAAAACCAGTTTGTTCTGTGACAGAAAATGTTCATTGCTCTGTCAATTGTGGCACAAGGGTTAAGGAGAACAATCCATAATTATAGACAACCTTCTGAAGAGAACAACAAAAATACTACCCCTTTCTGATTTCAGTAAAACATGACAATCGAAGCAAATCTCTGTACTGGCAGAGTGCTTGATCGCTGCAGGACTACTGCAGTTCTTTGGATCTGCAATATTGCTACCAAATTGTGTAAGTCTACAACCTGTAGTGACAGGCGTCTAGAGCAGGGATTCTTGGCTTTACTGGACTGTGGCCCTTATTACTTTTGTCTACTTGACTGAGGACCACCCAAGTAATCTATAGAAGCGAGATTTCTTGTTCTACTCACAATCAACCCTGTATAATTGCTCATTTTAGGGTGTTAGGCATTGGAAATTAAGATTACAAATGCACATCAAGGTAGTAAGTGTTACATTGAAGATAACCCCAGGTATCTACAGTAACAGCAGTATTGTTGTAAAGACTATTTCTGACATTGGAAAATAAGGACAATACTATTGTGTGTTCTGCTAAGGTGCTGTCACAAGAGTTTTTTGTCAAAAGGCAAAAAAGCAGAATAAAAAAAAGAGATTTCACTACACAGACTAGAAAATGTGCAACATTCCTGTGGATTTGGGAGCTGTTTATTCAATATTCATATTTTTGTGGCTTCACCATGAACATAACTTTTAAAAAATAAAAACACTGCAGCTTTAGTTCTACAGCAACAACATAAAAACAACAACAGCATAAATAATAACAATCATTAATGAGATCAGCTGTTTTTTGTGGGTGTACAGTATTCAAATATCAGGAATGATTCTGTAATAAAAAGCAGAAAAACAGTCCCAGTGTGGACTTAATAAAACCCCCAAGAACATAAACATATGTTCTGAAAACAAAGTAATCAGTGAATCAAAGTGCAGGTGCTCCAGGAGTCAATTCAGCAGCATAATTTCAGTAGCCTGCTAATATAGTAAAGCTATATAAAGTGACATATCGGGTACAGTATGTAGTTAAAACACAGAAGTACAATTCAGATTGGATACAGTCCTGAACATACAATGTTAGGCTTAATCTGCTTCTAATAGGAGAACAGGTGTAGATCACTACATAAGAATGCATTGCCTTACATGATCTAAGAGGTTATTAGTAATGTACATTATTCCATATAAAGTACAGCAAGCTGATTTTGTATAGTACGGTATAGATGTATAACGATTTTCAACTGATGGCATTTCCTTCTCTCAAAAGATAAACATTAACCCTGTGGCGGGGGGGGGGGGTATTTGGTTTGGCAGGGATGGGGTTAATTCCATTCATGCCGAATACACATGTGGAATGTGGTTGTGTCGTGACTGAATAAATGATCACCAATAAAGACCCAGCCACATGGTATAAAAGCAAGGATAAATCCTTTGTTTGGTGGAGGAGTGTAGGGTGAATTTGTGAACTGTGCTTTCTCTACTGTTCAGTGAAGGCAAGTGCCCAGCCTGACAGCAATGTTTGTGTTCAGTGTTATTTTGTTTGAACATTTTATTTTGGCCCTCGTGCTGTGTTTCTTTGTTTTGTCTATTCTGTTTTATTTAATAAAAGTACGCAACAGTGCTTTAAAACTGCAGCTTCTGTCTCTGGGTTTGCTTCCTGCGGCTGACCAGCCTTGACCGCAACACTACTCTGCTACAAACCCTCTACCTGGGAAATAGCATTTCTTAAGATTGGATAAATATTTGTTAACAGTCAGATAATACAACTTTTTCCCCCACTTAATAAAATACAGTGTCAAACTTTTTTTTTTTTAAATCTACTTAGCATATAAATAAAACAGTTAATCACTTTCAATACATTAACCAACATCCAGGCTTGCAGTTGTCTTACAGCAGGTGAAACACAACACCCACTTACAGGAAAACACCAGTGCCTGTATCTGCATTTGTGTCATATTCACATCTGTTTAAAAAAGGAAGGTTATTTCCTTTTACCAAGCATACGGTTATCTTTTATCCAGAGAGGGTGGAGATCTCATACTCGCTAGTGGACGAGACCTGCTTCCCAACTTTCCGAATGTTCTTGGCGTTGGTGATCCGAGTCATGATGGCCACAGGTTTCTCAAAGTAAAGGACTAAGGCTTGCTCCGTCAGCAGGGAGGCTAGAAACTGCTCGAAGGTGATGGCCCAGTCCTTGTCGATGCTAGTGCTGTGGGGCAGGGAGCTGCCGTGGCCGCTGCGCACCAGCACAGTGTCGTCAGCAATCTCCTCGCACTGCAGCTTCTCTTCCAGGTCATGAGAGCCGGCACTCAGCACCGAGTAAGAGGACATGGAGGTATCGTCCTTGGTCTCGTCGTCTGAGATAAGCATGGCTGAAGACATGCCGTTGTCCTTCGGGGATGAGTCCTCGAGTTTAATGTCCTCCATCTGGGAGCACAGAGGCTGCTCACCGCCACTGCAAAGCTTCGATTCCATGAAGGCGTCTCTCTGCTCGCCAGGGACGAAGGCGTCTCTCTGCTCGCCAGGGACGAAGGCGTCTCTCTGCTCGCCAGGGACGAAGGCGTCTCTCTGCTCGCCAGGGACGAAGGCGTCTCTCTGCTCGCCAGGGACGAAGGCGTCTCTCTGCTCGCCAGGGACGAAGGCGTCTCTCTGCTCGCCAGGGACGAAGGCGTCTCTCTGCTCGCCAGGGACGAAGGCGTCTCTCTGCTCGACAGGGACGAAGGCGTCTCTCTGCTCGACAGGGACGAAGGCGTCTCTCTGCTCAACAGGATTGAAGTTGTCTCTCTGCTCGCCAGGATTGAAGTTGTCTCTATGCTCGCCAGGAATGAAGGCGTCTCTCTGCTTGGTCTGCTGGTTGTGAGGGTTCTCTTTAGCCGAGCACAGCAGGGGGTCTTCCTTGTCTACAGGGATGCAGAACAGTTTGCCCACCTCGCCGATCTCCAGCAGCAGGCTGGTGACAGTGGCAGTGGCATGATACAGCTCCTGCTCATTGGGGTCCTCCCTGAACATGTTGTAAAGGGTCTTGCACAGTTCAATAAACTGCTCCTAGAGAAAACCAGATCAATACATTCTTACTAACGAGACTCTGGAAGGTTGGAGAAAATACTTAGCACATCACTTGTAGGCAGTAAATAACCGTGTGCCAGTGTGTTGAAGATGCAGGTCGCTTTCTGGCTAATCGTCTGGGTGATATTAATCTGTATGGATACCAGGGTAGCATTTTTTACTTTTAACTTGGTACTACTGCTTGCTAAATAATAGCCAGCATAACTTTGCTTTCAAGGACTGCTATTGTACACACTCACCACCTCTGTAATTCAGAACATTACAACAAAGTTCTAGGGCAATTCATGTGAGAAATTACCTGGTTTAGTTTAGGCAGCTCCTTCGTATTTTCTGTTTTGGACTTAGCCTCTTGATTCCATAATTTTATGTAAGTCCGGTAGTCTGGTAGTGTCTTCTTAACTGCAGAAAGAAATACAAATTAATGGTGAAATGCAGTATGGTTGCCATTTCATTAAATAGATTTGCAGTTATAGTTCATGTTAAATGTTCCAAAGAGTGTTTTAGAGATATTTTTTGTATAATTTATCCATTAAAAAAAAAAAAAAAAGATGCTCAAAAGAGCCAACTTCCCAACGTTTCGGTATATTTAACATATCTTTGTCAAGGGAAAGTGTGTTTGAAAACAGTGGTGGCACTTGTAGGCCATGGTAATAATGTACTGCATAATGTACTTCACACATCTCTGCACATTCAGGGATATGATTCCACTGAGCTAGCTTACCATTTCTGGGCATGCAGGATAAATAATGAATTTATTATTATTATTATTATTTATTTCTTAGCAGACGCCCTTATCCAGGGCGACTTACAATTGTTACAAGGTATCACATTATTTTTACATACAATTACAATATTTTTTACACATTATTTTTAAAATCTTACCTTTCTCTGTTTTGAAGGTGACGGTTACAAAACCATCATCTTTATCATTCTTAGATCTGGAATCAAATCCTACAAAAAGGAAAAATAGATTTTGTTTAAAAAATGTTCCAAGCACTGTGGCATACACCCTGATCCCCAATAGTATTCCTATACGTGTAGAAGAGTAGACTATATATAATGTAATTCCATTTATAGATGTTTACACAAATAAACAGTAGATTAGTCAAGTTAAAACCGAAAATAACAAAGTTCAGTGAAACAACATTTAGCTGAAAAGATTAAACTTTCAACAGTTATATAACAAAGCTAATTTCAACATAACTACATTAAAAAATAGTGAACAAACTAAAAGTAAGCTAAGAAAATATAATGCTAAGCTCAAGTTTATTGCTAACAGATTAAATATGAACAAAGCAACAATACATCTTGCCCTGCAGTTAATTTTGAGCTACTGTTAACTTATAAACAGCTAAGAGGCAAAGCAAAACCTGAAAAAAAAAAAAAAAACCCTGTGGAAATGAACCAATGTAACAAATTACCAAGGGGCTGAATAAAACAAAGGCAGCATTGAAGTAGTGAATAAAAACTCATTTCAAATGGAGTTACGAGTAGCACTAACATTTATCTTAAGAAAACACTGACAAATATATACACACCTTGTGAAGTCTCTGGTGTGAGATCTTCAAAGAAATACTGAGTAGCTTCAAAAGCGGAATCAGGTTCCCCATGTTCAGCGGCTGGCTCTGTGGCACATGAAAAGAAGCACCTAATTACATCAAACCTGCACGTTGCTGAAAGACAACAGCACATACTGGATTCACTGTACACCTTCAATATAAAGTGTGGCTCGCCAAGGTTTTAAAGGACATAGAGCTAATAAAAGAATTCCAGCAAATCTTACCTAATTTGAATTACTGTCACTTTGTAGGCCTGACATTTTAGACTTGCATGTGTATTACATCTTTTTATTGCATTTTTTTTTTCATAGCCATTTAGAGAAGACAAAATGTCCAAGCACTCCTACATATATTACAGTCCTGTGTTTCTGTAGTAAGTTCATTTCTTACCCTTCCTACTTCAAATCAAGGAGGTCACATGAAGAAGTGCAGAGACATTGAAAACATGCGAATCACAGGAAAAAGCGTGACTGACAATTTGTCTTCACTTATTTTTAAGAAAATAATATCATTAAAAAAAAATAAAAAAAATCACACATTTATCATAATGTGTGCATCCTTCATACAGCAAAAAATGTGCATAGTGATGCTGATGCATTTTATTATTAGGTATAATTTAATGGAATTATTTTGCTAGCTTTTGTCTTTAATGATATTGCACTCCGCAGAGCCAGACTGACACATATACAGTTGTAGTCAAAAGTTTACATACCCCAATGGAAATGTATAATTTTTAGAAATTTCTCGAAAACAAATTATAGGAAAAATCTTTTGGAGCAAAAGTTTTGGTTTTGTGGATGAGGAAACAACGTTACAAGAAATAGATGTCTACAATTATTTATTTCAGCAATTTTTTTGCAAAACTGACAAGGAAAACTCCTGACAAGGAAAATGAAATTAATAGCTAGTTGAGTCACCTTTAGCAATAATAACCTCTTTTAAAACAATTAAGATATTTGTTAATGAGCTTTTGGCATGATTCTTTAGTGATTTTTGACCATTCTTCAAGCAAAATTGTAAGGCTGAGGCGATACATCGATTTATCGATGCATCGTACCGTTTGACAACTACCGATAGTCAAGCCTGTGCATCGTTTTTGTGTAAAGGGTTTAAGTAAAGGAAAGCTTTTATTTTTTATTAATTTTTGAATCGGCAATTATTTTTTGCATTAAGCACAGAGCTTCTCTGCTCCCCTCAGGTCTGACTCACTGAATATGCATGCGATTGAGCTCACCTTCTCCCCCCTGCCCTGCCCCCTGTGAGTGTTTACTGATGGGATTGGGTCTGTGCAGGAGTCTTCAAAGTAACAGAGCAAGTTAAGAGCGTTGTGCTAGAATCACAAATACTGTATCGACCGAGATACAAATACAATGCCTGCCGATATCTGGCAATTGTTTTCTAAAATAAGATCGAAAGAAAAGCAATAATGTTTGGGATACTCTGGTAACTAATTTCTGTGACTATTTAGCGAGATGCAGAGGTCGCGCTAGCCTTTAAAAATGTGCATTTGTAAAAAGCATACCATCTCAAAATCTGCGTTTTCAACCATAACATCTGTGTTTTTACATAGTGCATCAACATAGTTATATTATTTTCCAGTTTAACTATTTCAGATATGAAGTTAACATGCAAAACAGTACACAAACAATATAAATAATGGAAGTAGAAATAGACATAGACAAGTTTACCATGAAAAGATTTCTTGTGAAAGTCCCCCATTCACAATGTAAAGATCAGTGTTGTAGAACATGTACCAATGTCTCTGCAGGTAGCTGTCAACATCATAACTATTTACAGTTTTGCTGTTCAAGAGTTCTTTAAATTTCCCTTTTAGCACCCAAGTCCAAAATGACTGGTGCTCTTTCTAAATCAAATAAAAAAATTGAAATTGTCAGTGTTTGCTGGTCTGCACTCTGTTCAAACAGCTAAAACCCTGTTCTGCTGGTACACGAGATACAGGTATTTCACTTGCAATTGCTGTAAGTTTTGCTAAAGCAGGAAAGATGTCGGAATAGTTCTCAATAAAAACTTGCAGGCCTCACCCATGGTCTTAAAACCATGATTTTTGAGCATGTGTTTTACTTGTCCAGATTCTCTGCTGAAATTATCAACAGGTAAGATGCTCCGATACAGATTACCAGGGATGTGCGCAGTGCTATATGGGATACAGAGACTCCTGCATCTTTTTTTTTTTTTTTTTTTAAGAGGATGCAGGGAGCAGTGGAACCATTTTTATACGTTTCATGCATAAAACTGATTTGTAACATAAACTAAATTATTGGACAGGGATAAAAAGGGGAAACGTGGTCTTTTACATCTGCGTTATTTTTTTGTTGCGTTTTATTAAAATGTCCGGCGTAAACGCGACCTCTGGAGACGGCACCCTACAAAACTTCAAACAAAATCTGCATTTATTCATCTGAACTACCCCTGAGTAAAAATTAAGAAAAACAACCAAGGTCGTTCCAAAAGTTGTATCTTTAGTCAGAAGTATTAAGCATCCAGGCAACGTCAGTTCCCAGGTATTCAGTAATGCTGGGCAGACTGTAAGCAAGTGCCAGTCATCGCTTAAATTAAAACAAAATGTGGACACTATCATGTTCTATAACACAATTAAAATATAAGACATGGACAACACTCTTGTTACTAAACTGCTGTGGACAGTGATAACTTTTTAAAATTTGTTTGTTTCTCGATTGATTGTTACTCTGGGGTTATGGATTTAAACAATTTTTTTTTTTTTTTTTTAATTTTGGTTTGACCACCAGCTGGTACAAATCCACAAGACTAAGGTAAAAAAATATAATTTAATATATATCATTACTATTTGCATAAACTGATGTAATCAATGTAAAATGCATAATAGTTTTTGAAGCGTTTCTAGCAATGTTACACAGTAATCCACAGCTCCACATGTATTACTGCGTTTTTTTACCCTTTCATAATGTCGATGAATTGATGAATCTGTTTTTTTGGAGAACGATATATATCGAGAGTGAAAAATTAGGCATCGCCCCAGCCTTACTAAATTGTTCCAGTTCATTCAAATTCCGAGGACTTCTCTTGTGCACAGCCTTCTTCAACTAATACCAAAGACTGTCAATCGGATTTAGATCGGGACTAAGCCATTCCAGAACCTTGATTTGATTCTTCTTTAACCATTCTGAAGTAGATTTTGATATGTGCTTTGGATCGTTGTGTTGGAACATCCAGTTGCGCTTTTAAAGTTTTCTAGCGGAGAATTTCAGATGATTGGCCAATATATTTTGGTATGCTATGGAATCCATTTTACCATGAATTGGATATTACAACCTCCATTCTTGACAGCAGGTATGGTGTTCTTTTCTTTGTATGCCTCACCAGACTTTCTCCATATGTAACGACTATCAGAGTGACCAAATAGCTTGATTTTTGTTTCAACACTCCACAAAACCTTTGACCAGAACTCATACCCATCATTCAAATGCCGTTTTGCAAACTTTAAGCGATTGTCCTTGTGACATTTTTCTAAGAGTGGCTTTTTCCTTGGCCTGCGACCATTGAGCCCTGCACCATGCAATACTCAACCTATGGTTGAAATGGAAACCCCAGTCCCACTTGCAGCCAATTCACTTTGAATATCTTAGGCAGTCAATCTCAGATATGTCATATAGAATCATAAGAAGATACAGTGAAAAATCAGAAGTAGCAAAGACACAACAGCTAATAACAGATATCCGGCTTAAGAGCATGGAAAGCAAAAGAGAACAAGTGGATCTTGAGAGTTGAAATGACAGCAATCATCCTATGCCTAACCCTTTTATACTCTCTAAGAATGTTCACCTACAATCCAGCATTTCCTAGACTTCTAGAATTAGGTTCTGCATTATCACATTGAAATTTCTAGCACCTTGTAGACAGTACTATCATAGCATCAAAGGGTATGCACACTTTTGAATTAACATTTTTGGACTTGCTGAAATAAATAATTGTAGAAATCTATTTCTTGTAACTTTTTTTCCTCGTCCACAAAAGCAAAACTTTTGCTACAAAAGGCCTTCCCAAAAATTCTTTGTTTTTCGAGAAATTCCTAGAAATGATAAATTTCCATTGGGGTATGTAAACTTTTGACTACAACTGTATATTGTACACCACAGCCAGACTACCAAATGTATAATACACACCAAAAGCCAGACTGCCACAGTAATCTGATGTCGTATGCACTGTATATGGCAGTCTAGCTAAGAGGGAGTTATATGCAGTACTTAATTCAACTGTATGCAGTGATGGAAACCTTCCTATTACCCAAGGTTTTCTGCATTCAACCCTTAATATGCTTTTGTTAGCTTCTCAAATGCATATCCATGATCCTGAAATTATGATTAATCATAGCCTGCTGTAGTGTCAGACATTCATTTGGACACCAGTCTGAAAGCACCAAGCAAGTCAGCAAGGATTTTCAGCAAACATTAGCTTATAGCACACCAATGATATGTGCAGGAATATAACACCCAAAGCCAACACACAACAAGAGCAAGCTCATTTCCACTGGCACTACTGTATCAAAACACAAGAAAGTAATTGACCTGTTAGGGCAAAATAATTAACAATTCTATTTTCTAGTTCAAGGTTTCCCAGATTTTGTTCTTCTAAAGCTCAGAATTACTCTTGCTCAAATTAAAACAAGCAGCACAAACCAAGTTCTTCATTAACATAAACAGAATCCTTATAATGTCTTAACCAATCTCCTGTTGTGTGGCTTTGATACAGTTTATATTAAAATGTAAAGCATATATTTAATAGGCCTAAATATGTGTGCAGTGTACATACCAGCATGTTCTCACATTTTTTACTGTCCACATACTGCATGGAGGATAGGAAATGATAAGCACCAGTTTTAACCAAATCAAATATTTGACATCCACAAAACATGCAGGACCTCTATTTCTAAGAAGTTGCATCTCTATTTGTAGCATACTTTAGAAATGTTGTAACCCAAAACAACACACCTAATAAGATCATTTCTGCTATCCCACATCTGTTGTCAGTGCAGTTTCACTTCACAATATGCTGAGGCATTCAGAGAGGAGACACTGTATGCTAACCCCATCCTTGATTCAATAATTTGGGAAGGGAGTACTGCATCCCTTCCGAGTTCTAGTTACGTTTACCAAATTTCTCAAGTTTTTACTTACCAGCCAGTATGTGCATTTCATACAACAGTTTTATTTTTTCAGTCAGATCTCCGTGACACAACACACCTACAAAATACAGATACAAATACATTATTTTTTTATGAATAAATAACATTTGAATGACCAATTCCTCAAAGAATATGCATCAACTACCGTTTAAAGAATACCAACATAACCTGCCAACCTCCTGTACAACTGTATTTTCAATAGTTAACGTCAATGTGAGTAGTAGACTTTATTTATCTCAGGGAGGAGTGTTAGGAGTTAGAGTATGTATGTCATTGTACACGTTGGGAGAAATCTAGGAAAACAAATTCCCCAGGTGTTGCAGCTGTAGTATTTTAAGGCAGAAGAAAATGTAAGATAAATACAATTAGGAGGAAAAACAATATTTACACAGAAGGAAAAAAAAACAGACATCAAGTCTGAACTATAAAAAGATGTTAAGTCAACTGTATGTAGTTTCTGCAGTTTTCAAGACACAAGTATAAGCTGCAATATCTAACATACTTAAACCAGTGACAAACTCTCTGAAGTTGATGAAGGAGTCGCCGTTCTGGTCCAGCAGTCTGAAGAAGCGTACTGCGAGCGAGTTGGAGTGCACCCCACAGGCCCATGGGAAGAGCAGTCTGAAAAGACCCTTAAACTGCTCCAAGTCAATGCGGTACTGCTCCAGGTAGGGCAGGCTGGGGTCGTGTCTGTCTGTAGGATTGCTGTTCCCACCCCAGTAGCAGCTTGTCAGGTGTTCAGCCTGCCCAAGAAAGGAAACAATATACAGGAAAATGTACCGCGGGGAAAAAAAAAGAATGCTATGCACATTTCTATTTTTAGAGGATACATAATGGCACCCCTAATTTACACCAATAGACACAATAATTTGATATCTAATCCATTTTTTTTAATTTTTTTTTTAAATTTAGTCGTTACCAATTATTTTTATTATTTTCTCCCAATTTGGAATTGTCAATTATTTTTAGGCTCAGCTCACCGCTACCACCCCTGCGCTGACTCGGGAGGGCGAAGACGAACACACGCTGTCCTCCGAAGTGTGTGTCGTCAGCCGACCGCTTTTTTTCACACTGCGGACTCACCATGCAGCCACCCGAGAGCTACAGCGTTGGAGGACAACACAGCTCTCGGGCATCTTACAGGCAAGCCTGCAGGCACCCGGCCAGACTACAAGGGTCGCTGGTGCGCGGTGAGCCGAGGACACCCTGGCCAACCTAACCCTCCCTCCCCCTGGGCGACGCTCGGCCAATTATGCGCCACCCCCTGGGAGCTCCCGTCCACGGTCGGCTGTGGAATAGCCTGGACTCGAACCGGCGACGTCCAGGCTATAGAGCGCATCCTGCACTCCACGATGAGTGCCTTTACCGGATGCGCCACTCGGGAGCCCCATCTAATCCATTTTTATGTGAACAGGTTATATTTACTGTTGTATCGAAAGATTTCATTTTCTTCACTTACAGTTACATTCAACTTTTTATTTTTCAGCAACACTTTTTTTTTTTTTTTAAAGAAAAAATATAATCTCAATACTGTTGACACACAAATTATTCAAGGTGCTATTGCTAGATGATAGGCTTTCTGCTTCATTACTATCAGTTTTCATGTTAAGTCTGATTGTATGTACTGTGTATCAAGTGTATATTGCACTGTTGTCTGCTGCATGGTATACTTCAGTATAATTATTTTTTAAAAGCTAAAACTTGAATTAAGCTTTCAGACCCTTCATAAACCCCTTTCATGTTGACATCTTACACCACTATGCAAGACCAGACAGTTATTATCTTTAGGCACGGTACATGTTCAACTGTCAGGCCTGGTGAGATGCAGAGTCCCAGATCCCAAACCAGGTCAGCCAGCAGCTGAAGGAGACTCTGTGTCTCTGCACCCTAATTGACAGCACTCAGTATTATCACAATTCAGTAATGTTTATCCTAGATTGTGAAATAATGTGGGAGCACAAAGTGTCTGCACAGACCTTACACTTCCAGTAAAGAATGGTAGTGAAGGACATGTTTGACTTAATAGGGCGTTAACAACGTGCTATGACTCTATGTTGAAAGAACTTCAATTACAGAACAAACTCTCCAGCACTCTCCTAATTAAGGAAGAGCACTGTGCACGGATTACATTCCAGTGTAACATGGCGAATCAAGAAGGCGATCAGTTCTATTTATGTAAAACTTTAGTAAACCAGACGCTTATAGAAGCTGTTATTCTTTCTTGTAGATAAAACATGCATGTGACGTTTTTGTAGAGAAATATATATAAGCTTTACTGTTCTCTCTGAAAGCAGGAAACCGTGTCTGCTAACAGTAATCATGCTTTGGTAAACATTCACAGCACTACAGTGATTCTAGAGTAAAATGTGTCTTGGGAGTTGTTACGGGTTTACAGGAGAGATCATGATACTTTTTTGCCCAGGCGAAACGCAACAACGACAAAACCTAGCTGTTTGTTTTGGCTGCTGTCCGTCCCCTTATGGAATATTCTATTTGCATGGAGTCAATGTTAAGAATGTTTGTTTCCGGCATTGATAAAACACAAATGTTACCTGCTTGGAAATCCTGCATGTTTAAAGATGGGTTCCTTGCTACTGGTGCTAGATTTATGTATTGTTTTTAACATGGAATATTTTTAACATGGGAGTTATCAAATTCACTTTCAATCCGTCTTTTCATTTTGGTTCGGAAAACTGGGTCTTGAGAATGCTGTCTACAATAGTGTATAGCATGAAAATAAAAACAGCGACAAAACTTTCTTCAATTGCAGCATCCATGGCCCGGGCACCAGCCCTGGCCTGCAGTGGAAACAAGGCATTAGTTATATATAGGGCTTTTGATTTTTGGTTTTAACCAATAAAACCCGATAAAACTCCCCAGATACAAAAAAAACTGAAATCGGTGGATAGCTAATAAACACCGGAAAACACCAGAAAAACTGTGGAAATGGTCAATCTATTCCCATTAAAAAAATAAAACCTACTACAAAAATAATAATAAATACATTTCCCAGTGCTGCTGGGCAATGTCCCGCCTTCTGACTTGCATCTATCATTGATTTGTTCTCAATACTTTAAACCCACCCCAACTACTGAGTGACAGCACATTCCTACATTTCTATTGGAGATTTAAAACTAGATTACAATCAGGTTGGAGGCTTGTTAGCGGGATTTCAAGCGTATTACAGTTAAGGTACGGAGGATTTAAAACAGAATTGTGGTGAAATTTACAAAAATGCCTAGCACAAAAACCCCAGAAGAATGTGCTCATAGGGATTTCGTTGTGGAAGACAGCAAAGGAAAGAAGGTACAACTTAAGTGTGCAAGTACTGTCGATTTACTACTATACATATTTTGACAGAAAAAAACCCCCTTAAAAACGCTCAAGCATTTTGGAAAGTAACCGAAAACACAAATTTCATACAGTATATCAAAAACAAAAGCCCCCAAAAAAACGATTTACATAAAACTCAAAAATAGCTAAAAATAAGCACCGAAAAATCCAATGAATAAAACCTGAAAAACAGAAGCCCTAGTTATATACTATTACAATTGCTTGTTTATTCCACTCAGAAAATGCCCCTTTGCCTTTCCACTTGCTTCAAATGTAATATTAATATTTAATATTTAATTTTCTACCTTGTTAATACACTGTGTCACTGTGTATTACTGAATCTATTTGCCTAAGGCCTGTGTAGAGACAGACTTCCATTTTGTGTCACATTATAGGCCTGACTTATTCTTCTACCAAGAAGCAGTCATTGTCACCACAAAACATTTAAAGAAATTAAGTAATCTTATGGCTGTACTGGTGCTCTATCATTTTTCACTCACAGCATTTATTTATTAAAAAAAAACTAGAAAACTAAAACTAGAAAAAACTGAAGCACACTTGCTCAACACAGCTTGCTTGTTGAATTCAAGGTGGCTACCACACATGGTCATGGGTATCTTATATGGCATCTGATGCTTTCCTAAAAGCATTGTTGGAAAGGTCAGGTCCTCCACAGAGTAAATATAGAATCATGTTTGAGGCCAGTCCAAACATATTACTTAATATTAGATTACCTTGAAGAGGACATACAGTTCTTCAAGCTCATCGATACTAAATGCTGTTTCAGTCACAATAGTTCGTACCTAGAAGGAACACAATAAAAACATTACCATCCAAATCTCTTTTGCTCAGTTTTACACAATTCAGTCAGACAATCAAGTTGTTGTTCAGACTCACCACGCTGCGTTTTGTGGTGTCTTCAATTGTCTGGATCACCCGCAGCCTCTGTTTAAACCGCATTTGTTCAATGACAACTGCCCTGATGGTCCCGAATTTCTAAAAAAAAAGAATAAATAAAAAAAAAACAATACTGATTAGATTTGTGGGGTTCATTTAATAGAATACATCACAAGAATTGTAGTAAGACAAAGCTTGATCTAGCTACTGATCTTGCTGTGCGAGTGTGTGGAAGAGTTCAAAATGTCGCCACAAAAAGAAAATCATGCAGGACTGAAGCTATTTTTGTCATCCTGTTTGTCATATTTTGCTTCACTGTATCAGTTAGTTAGTATACAGCATTTCAAACAATTTCTTCACCTGTTTTACACAAGGTATTTGTATTTGTGTATGCTAAATCGTGATTAGATTTTCAGCATCTCTCTTGACAGTTCAATAGATGGATAAACGAAACATATTTTAGGGATGCAAATTACCACTCGCCTTCATTTTTCAAACAGGAAGGACTGCATCAACTATACCATCCTAACACTATCTATGTTTACTGACAACAAATTCACTTTAGTGCAGTGTCAAATTCAACAATAAACTAAACTAACCAGCAAGAAACACTAGTGATTAAAATGAGTAGCTTAAATTGTCATACTTTTTTATATAAAAAGTTGCTTTATTCCTTTAAGAAAAAAAAGGGTAAACTGCTAAGTGAACCTGGCCCAGTGAATCTTAAAAACACACTTTGAATGCCAAGAACTAAAGCATGCTTTGAAGCATTAATCCATTTTCCACAGTTATCTTTCCAAGGGTTGCAGTTAATACAGGATGTGCATAAATGGAAAGACACAATCAAAGTTACCAACATCAACTGCTATCCATCTACCTATGCCTTTCTACATTTCGTCTCCATGTACCCATTCCCAGTTCCCAGGATCTGCATTGTTGTATAATAGATTACTGAAATATTATTTAACATCTGCTCCAAAGAACCTTGAAGCTCTGAGCATGTGACTAATGCCTGTGGTCAGAAAAAGATTAGATGGTTTTCCCTATTTTAAATTATAGCGGATAAAAACTCAATGCAACCTATTCAATTCATCTAAAGACTGACATGGTTTAAATCACTGAAAGAAGGGGACTTGTGTAAAACCCAACATCTGTAACAGTGTGTGTGAGTCACGTAACCGTTTTTTGCGGTCCTATGTCAGACCTGGTCCGACATTGCAATTTTCCCTTTCCGGTCCAATGTCGGACCCTGTTCGACATCATCAAAAAGACGTTAAAAAAAAAAAACAGGTCTCTAGTTGTTTTTTCTCCGGAAAAATCAGAGAAAACCGTTCAATGGCAGAGCGAGACCGATGGGAGCCGGAAAAAAAGGGGCAGATCTGAGCAATACACATAGCCCCGGCACCACAGAGATAACATGGACATAAACAAATAAGATAGCTGCTTCCGCATCCAACGCTCAATGAATATCACAGACATTTGCAGAGCTTTTTGAGATGTTACAGTAATAAAATAATGACTTTGATTGCATTATTGAGGAGTTTGGTGATAAAACGAATGATCAGGAGATGATTTATCGGTAAGCACTACTATGAAGAGGTATGTGAAAAATACAGCAAACAAGGGGTGGGTAGGGGCTGGAGATGCAGTACTGAGTGTCCTGTTTATATGCAGTGCCTTTTAACCCTTTGTGGTCCATTTATTCAGAACGTGTCAGGCGCGTCAGGTCCAATTTATTTTCACACGCGCAGTTTATTTTAGACGCGCTGTTTAAAAGTATTTTTTTCACAGTAAAACAGGTTTAAAAGGCACTGCATATCAACAGGACACTCAGTACTGCATCTCCAGCACCGACCCACCCCTCATTCACTATATTTTTCAAATAACTCGTAATAATAGTACATACTGATAAATCATCTCTTGATCACTCGTTTTATCACCAAACTCCTCAATAATGTGATCCAAGTCGTTATTTTATTACTATAACATCTCAAAAAGCTCTGCAAATGTCTGCGATATTCTCTGAGCGCTAGATGCAGAAGCAGCTATCTTGTTTGTTTATGTCCGTGTTATCTATCTCGGCTCCTATCGGTCTCACTCAGCCATTGAATGGTTTTCTCAGCTTTTTCCGGAGAAAAAACGACTAAAGACCTGTTTTTTACGTCTTTTTGATGATACGGACCGGAAAGGGAAAATTGCGATGTCGGACCAGGTCTTTTAAAACAGCGTGTCTAAAATAAACTGTGCGTGTGAAAATAAATTGGGCCTGACGCGTCTGAGACGCGCGGTATAAATGGACCGCAAAGGGTTAAGGGTATTTTTGAAAGCATGTACAATGCCAGGTTTGGTCTCATGTTAAAATGTAAACAGTTGTTGTATTTAGATCTTCCACTGTGAAATGTGATTGTGGTCCTGGTCTCATAATTTGTATTTCATAACACAAATATTTATCTGTAAAAATAGTTTGTATCAAATATAAAAATACATGTACTTTAGTATAAATTTAGTTTTTTTCACATTTTGACAATTGACATGGGTGATTAAAATGTAAAATTAAAAAATCTGTTTATCTTTTTATAAAGCACATAAGTACAAGGCAAAAATGGTGCAGAATAACCTGTAAAAAAAAGTTACAACACATTTCCTCCCTTATAGTGGTTTGATGTTCCTTTAAAAAATAAATGGTTAATTGAACAAGCTGTTTTTTTTTTGTTTGTTTTTTTTAATAAAGTTATTGGTGACCGGCATATAGGAGGGCGATGAAAATGAGTGGTGTAGCCAGTATATAGATCAGTGTTCTCCCCAGGAATTCTGTACAGCCGGGCAGGAGAACATTCTAGATGGGAGCGCTTTTAACAGAAAAATAAACTTGCCTTACATTAAATATATAATACAACAAAGAATTCGAACAATGTGTTGTCTTTCAGCTGATATCCCATCACGCCTTTCTTCTTAAAGGCGTACAGCCTCTATACATGAACTCCCAATATCTCTCACAAGACTTTTTTTTTTGGTGCATATGTATAGCTATTATGTACTAATATATCACCTTACAGTACAATAATGCAACAACAAATAGACAATGATAATACCCGAAAATAATCTTAATATGTTTTTAATAAAGTAGCCAGTGCAAATATAGTATTAGGCTGTGGATTGCGGCGATTGCCGGCTTATTTTCATTGTCACTATTTTTGCTTTAAAAATAATCGGTTATTTATTTTAGCAGTCGTTTTTAACACTTTAGCCTCTCGAAGTGCTTAACACAGAAAACCCGCCCCTTCAACTCTCTGATTGGTTTAATGTTGTGTCAAGACGTAACACAGCTGTGGTTCGAAGATTATTATTATTTTTTCACTCAGCAATCCTTTTTGTTAAAGGCGCAGTAGCATCTGCAAGACGGGCCGATGGGGTTTTTTCAGCCGGGCGACGACAGCCACTTCGCTGGCCAGTACGTCTGGCTGAAAAGGCCTGGGGAGAACCCAGTAGATAAAGTATATACATTCCACATTTATGTATGTATATTTTCTGTGAGCAGGCCAGTAAAATACTTAATTTAAAGCAACGGGTCTAATTGAGTTTTAAAAAGATCCCCACCTCGTATGAACTCCTCACAAGCTTGAAGATGTCAACCTCAGGGTGTGGCTCCCCATCGTCAGTAAGAAGAGAGTGCAGGTGAGGGATCGGCGGCAATGTGCTGTCCTTGTTGGTCACACTGTCCAAATACCTGCACGAAGGTATAGTGTCCCATTATGTAAATAATAATACACACAGCCACAACATTCTGTACATACATACTGTGTTATATAGACACCTGGGGTTCAACCACTCGAAGTCCACACGTTACAGTATGAAATTACGCCACGTGTCGTTTTGTGCCTCAGTATTTCAGTGTACACTTAAAAAGATACTAGCCAAAATGTGTGTCTACTTGACTTGCATTTGTATAAGGTTTCCTTTTTTACTGCAAACAAAGAAATAGAATAAACAGCAGGGACTGCCTTAAGCAGACTTCCCACTTGGTATACCTTGCAGGTTTACCATCAACAGACACAACCGTGGGAAGATGACTCCTTACCTTCCCAAAACAGTCATGGCCTCCCCATCGTCCTTGCAGTTAAGCAGCTTGTCTATGTTGGAGTCGAGCACGGCGAGGGCCAACTGGAAGATGACTTTGATCCCCTCGTAGAAGAAGCAATCCACCACCACCACGGCACTCTCGAAGGGCATGACGCTGAGGAACATTGTGAGGAACCAGGACAGGGAGATGGTGGAGATCACGCCCAGGTCCTGCATGCAGTCGTACAGCTGGGGCACATACTCGTGGGCCAGCTCCTCAAACACACCCTGATCCACCAGCGCGCCTGACAGACAGAGGGAGTGAGGGAGGGGGGGATGTGAAAATCATCCCTATACTGTTAACACCATGGTACTAAGGACATAATACAGGCGAACTACATTCTGTTTTGCTACATAACTGGAACACGTGGTTTAAAAAAAGTTATGCAATGATGAATTATGGAGCTGTACTTGCCAACAACCCTTGTGTTGTAGTAGTCTGGCAGCATTCTTTCACAAAGAGCCACAAGCAGCCAGAAAGCCTCCTCCTCTTTTGCATACAGCAGCAGCACAGAAGTCACGATATTCATGGCCTGTCAGGTACACAAGCAGGGGTAGAAGAGGAGAGGTTACACAAGGGCACATCATCTGCGGCAAACAATAACAACTTTCCTTACCAGTGTCACAGACGGTTCTGGCACGTTTCTTTTGTGCTATAAGTCATTATATCCTTTTGATTGGAAGGCCTCGGTTGCAAGGGTGTGCGGTTCTTTGATGGACCCAGATTCAGCTGAAATGTGTTTGCCCACTAATGATGGGAATGAGAATGCAGAGCTAACAAGCTAACAAGATTTAAGTTTTTGCAGGTATCAGGCTTTTAAAGACCCGTGGTGGCTTTGACAGACTCACTGAAAGCAGAAACTGACCCAAGACTGTCACAGCTACTGGAAGCAGGCCAATTTTTGGGAAACAAATTGAACATTTGTGAAACTGCAACAAATACTGTAATGACTGTAATGTGTTTTAGAAAATATTTTAGCAGATGTGCACAGGCCTGTCATGGTGTTCGCAGAACCAGTCCAAGCTGAGCCTGGCGCAGAGTTCAAATCTTGTGGGAACGTGCCGAGTTATTGGATGATTTAAACTAACCTGTATTGATTGAAATAATATGATATACTCTTTGTCAATAATTATAATAATACTGTATATGTCCCTTTAAAAAAAAGATCTGTATACTCAGTACAAAACAATGGATAGCTGTTGTGTGCAGTCTATGAAAGCACCTGCGGGAAGGAGTCAAACTCGGCAGGCTCTTATCATAAGGCCTTGTTAGCGCATTCCAGTTTTATTAGAAAAAGTAGCTTCTTTCATTACTTTCATTACTTCATGTCTCATATTAATCAACACCAAAAAATTGGCAAAAGGCTAGGATTAAAACCTGCTTCAACTGGACTTTCTATGAACAGAGAAAGGGGTCAGACAATTCAGTAAAATAATATTAACAACTATTATACTGAAGTAACTGAATTAGAAATACATGTTATAAAATAATTTAAAGTTAAACTGTTATACAAATAACTATTATTGTTGAAAGAACATATTACAGTTAAAAACGAAAGTTCAGTACTAACTGACACTGTCAGAATACTGTAATAATTGTACTGTATTTTAAAGAATATAAAACCAGCATAAATAATATTGCAGCAAATTATGAACAGGTTACAATGCTTTGAACGAAGAAAACTGAACAAGTGGTAATGCCTTTGTTATTAGTGCACATACACTCATGGAAGTCTGTAACCTTGAAAGAAAGGCATCTGGGGGAACTAAACACGGAGGCTAGGTATTGCAAATTAGTAAAAACAAAAGGGTAACCCTTTTAAGACAGAACAATATTTGAAACTAAAAAGACCTATTTGATTTTATTTGATTGTGTTGTTATTAAGCATAGAGGTTTTAAGAAAAGTATTCTGATCTAGAGTGACAAAACTCTCTGAAGATAAATAATATGTTTTAAGTATTTTGATCTAATAAGAAACATAATATATAAACTAAGAAGTGTTTTTGCTTGTTAAGGCTCTACTGTAATACAAATAAGACTGTAAAAGCAGGAGCGAGCATTTAATTTAATCAATTTAAGAATTAGTTCATTTTCGTTCTCCAACTAAATGGCTAAGAGGGCCAGACATTTTTTGACCCAGGTTAATATCACTAAATAGATCTGGTGTTACATATTAAAAACATCTCTCATATATACACATATACTTATATTATATTATAGCAAGGATTCTGTGAACTTTGGTCCACCTGACTTTTCAGAAAAAGGAGGAGTTGGAAAAAGAGAGCGATGAAATCATGTTCCAATATTTTTTGGCAAGAAGTTATATCCAATCAGTTTTGAAAAAGGAGTTGACCAGATCCTTCTAGAATGTATAATT
The DNA here is from genome assembly GCF_902713425.1 of Acipenser ruthenus. Classification (NCBI taxonomy): domain Eukaryota; kingdom Metazoa; phylum Chordata; class Actinopteri; order Acipenseriformes; family Acipenseridae; genus Acipenser; species Acipenser ruthenus. The sequence goes on from NC_081189.1 coordinate 68,007,296, forward strand.
AACTTAAAGATAAGAAATGTCCAGGCCGAGTGATGATTAGATTTACTTGGGACCTGATGTATTCAATGGAGGGAAAATCCTATAAAAACCAAGGTAAAACCCCAGTCAAGTATCGTGCGACTTGCTAACTACAAGTTGTGTGGTCCATGCTCTGAAGATCTCTGAAAAACGGATTGCTGTTTGGTCGTATTCACAAGTCTATGTATTTTGAAGACAGTTCTTATTTTTCAATATATCCTACACTACACTTCTATATACTGGAAGGTAAACATATATTTGAATTTAATATCTCTTTTATATTGATGCATTGCTATAAAGTATAGAAATTATGTTTTGGTCTTTAGTTATATATATTGAATGTTCTAGAATTTAGCAGAGGGCTAAGCATATAATTGACCATATTTGTATTACTGTATTGAAGTATTAATGCTGTTAAACCTGTAAAGGCACCAGATCGCCTGGACTGCTTATTACTTGGGATTTACGGTGGTCTGTGCAACCAACCAATCCAATTTTTAACATAAGCATTTAATAAACCGAAGGGGCACTACTATTGCTCTGATTCGTTAAAACTTCAAATTAAATGAGTCTGTGTGATTTTCTTGATTATTAAAAAGTCATCGAGATACGTTGCAAGACCAGCACACGAACAATCCACTACAGGAGTTTGAAACATCTTCATGTCCTCCTGAACATCTCCCCTGAGTTTAAGAGTGTGCTCAGAGCATATACATAAATAAAAAGAGTATGTTGTGAAAGCGGATGCACAAGTTGACGGCAAAGGTGTATACTCAATGGCACAGGAGAACAGAAACAAAAAAATTTAAAAAAGCAGAAAATTATGGTGTCTGTATCCTCTTCACGGGACTGAAGGTTAAATTCTCAAAGTTATTTATGCAAAATTGGCAACCAGCACGCTTTTTTTCAGAAAGGAAGAATGCACTGCATTTGATTTAGGGACTTGTAAGTAGGCAGAAGATAATCTGACTGAGTGGCTAATTAGGGGATCCCATGGGCATGATTTTTTATCCAGGATGCCCTCAAGCACATAAGCTTTAGTCTACTTGACAACTAGTTACACCTCAGAATTTATGCCAGAGTGTTTAAAGGTATGGCTGCATTTACCTGACAATATCCAATGTTAGGGTTCCTGAAAGCGTACGCTGTTAGCACCCGTCTCAAGGCAGAGATCCCCATTTCGTTCTGGAAGGCGGGGTGCTCAGGAAGCGAGCGGTGCAGGTCCCTCTCTATCTCCTCGGTGGCCAGGTTATACTTTCCCATGGACTTCTCTACCAGATCTTCGTAATAACCAGGGTGGGTGGCCATCTCATTGATAGCACCTGCAGAAACATCAGGGCGAGCCAGGCGTGTTTGAGTGCCGGGAACAGAATAGAATTAAACATTGTTTTGTTTTTTTTTTAAAGAAAATGAACAAGACTTAAATAACCACCTCATTTTAATATCAAGTTCTACTTTCCTTCCTCAGCTTTTTATTTTCAAAAGCTGTAATTAATAAATCCTAGCGTAATTGGCACAGGTGTTGTCAATCAAGTACCCCTAGAGATGCCTTTCATGACACAAAGAGCAATTTCCTGTTTAGTTTCCAGTGATGCATTCCTTAAATAACATGTGAGCACTCACAGCTGTCAAATGAAAACATCCTTAACATTCACTCAAATGAAAAACCCTTACTATTCAAAAAGGCTTAAAATAAACACCCATCACTGAGATTGAGACATCAGCTACCATGGCTTCAACTGAGGTGCTTAAAAAAAAAACCACACAGGGCTGCTCACAGCCAAGCATAACAAATACAGAAATTCTGAATCTAAAAATATACATTTGACTGCAGTTAGAAGATGCACAGCGATCACATGAAGCCAGCAGTCCACCTTTTAAACACCTATGCTCTTTAAATAAAACGTTTTAGTATTATTATTATTTGTTTATTTAGCAGACGCCTTTATCCAAGGCGACTTACATAGACTAGGGTGTGTGAACTATGCATCAGCTGCAGAGTCACTTACAACTACGTCTCACCCGTAAGACGGACCACAATGAGTCAGTGGCTGAGGTGGGATTTGAACCGGGGACCTCCTGGTTACAAGCCCTTTTCTTTAACCACTGGACCACACAGCCTCTATTATTATGGTTTTGAAAGATCTTCAGCATTGCAATATATATATAGATGCAATCCCGTTCTCAACCTGTTGCATGCACTTTGTTTAGCTAGACTTATCTTGTGGTGTGAATACAACAAAAAAGTGTAAAATATATCTTGCTTTCAACTAAGACGAATCACATTTACAGCACAGGCTACAGCGAATTGTAATTTACACTACATTTAAGGACAAAGCCATGGAAATTGATGCATTTGGGAAGTATGTTGCACTGCAGGTGGTACTCTAACACAGTACATTACAAAAAGGGCATGCAGGGTGGTGTGTGGGGAAAGAGACTACTGCATGCAAATGAGCATTGAGAACCCATGCCTCTGCTTCAAAGGGCACACGGATGTTCAGAGCAGACAGTCCCCTGCTTACCCGAGAAGAGAAGCCAAAGATCTCCCCTCATGTTCTCCGGAATGCCTTTCAGTACAAGCTCTTTGGTCTTCTCTGTCCGATACATGCAAACACCCTGGCCATACTCTGCAAAATGGTTCTTCCAGGCCTGTTCTTTCAAAAACTCTTTTGCCTGTAACAGCAAACACGTGAAGAATAATAAGCAGTGTTCTGCACACAGCAGCATTCCAGCACAATCATAGCTGATCAAAATGAAAGATTCTTTGCATTAAATTCTCCATAAGTATTTAGCTCAACTAATATTAGCACTGCTTTCCACTGTGAGCAAGCACTACAAGACAACATTTATCATTGGCCTGGATTTAAATGTATGGGTGCACTGATCATTCAGATACACGCAATGTCCAAACTGTATTATAAGTGTGCTAAACAAATTTAAAAAGAAAAAAAAAAAAAAAAAGTGATTTTAGCTACGAATCCCTTATACAGTATCTGTCACGTAGCAATACTGTGCATTTTTCTAATTCATCCTTTCTATATATTGTAATTTCATGTTTAGGTGTGTTTAGGAATATGTATGCGTCACAAATTGTAGACCAAACTTGATCCACATTCCACTTCTATTTGTTACAAACAAGGATTAAAACCTTTAAAATGCAAATAATACAACCAGAGCTGTTGTGATACTTGCCACAGATTCAACAATAACTACACTGTTATTGTTATCTAGTATTTATATTTATAATTCTCCAAAACCAGATATTCTTTCCTTTGCAATGTTTAAATTACAATCCATGTATATACATTCTTCTTAAGGCAGTGTACCTGTTAATTCGCAATGATTACTGATTAGAATTAATCATAACAGTGCACTTTACAGGATTTACCCTTATAAAAGCATACCATAGTAAATCTGCACAGTAATATTCCCTGGTTTACAATATGCATTTACTGCTTTGCTGTAGTTAGTGAAAGCAAGGGGAGAGCAATCAGGAGATGGATGCTGTGACAATGAAAATGCTTTCAGGGTGGGGAAAAGGGACCAAATGACACAGGCTAGTTAGTTCCTCGTCTGCCATGTTCCTTTTTCGTACCCGACAGGAAGGTCTTGTGGACTGCGTGAACTATCCATCAGCTGCCATCAGAGTCACTTATAACAACGTCTCACCAGAAAGACGGGTCACAAGGAGTAAGTGACTCGCTCAGGGTCACACAATGAGTCAGTGAGTGAGCCGGGATTTGAACTGGTTACAAGCCCTTTTCTTTAACCACCGGACCACACAGCCTCCTTTTATAATGCTATGCCACACCTCACTTCCTTTTGTTAAGTGTGTAGAATTCGGTGCAGGATTCAGTACAGTATGTCAGATTGTAAGATCAGGCCATTGACTGGTGACCTCTAGCTACTGTAATTATCAGTATAAAAGGATGGTGGGGAAAAAGGAACCAGAGTTCAGGGAGGAACTGAAACCAATGTTTTTTTATTGAGCAGTCAGGTCATGTTTTTAAAGTTTTGTTCTTGAGTATCTGGGTTTATGCAGGAGTCTGTATGTACAGACTCCTGCCCCAGATATTGAAAAAGACTCTTGCTAACATGTTTGTCTCCATGTTTCTCTTGTTTTACTCTTATTTTAGACGTTGAACATATGAATGATATATTGAACCCCAAAATAAAAATAAGGCAGAAATAAATCACTGTTTCCACAGCGTTGTGAACTAAAATACATGAAATGCACTTCAGTTATAACATTGGGTCCGGAATTGTAAGGAACAGACAAATTATCACAGTTAATAAGTGTAATAGAACGTTATGCACACCTTGAAAGCAGTGTGATTCACCAACGTAAAATGTATTTATTCATTTATTTTACCAATTTGGGGTTAAATTCTTCAGGTGATTTTCTGCGGTACATTGTCATCAGTGCCTGCGTCGCCGTCGGGACGCTGTTGTCGTTCAGGTTGAACTGGCGCTCCCCATCGGTCTCTGAGCCCAGACTCCGCTGAGGGCTGGAGGAAAGGAGGCTACTCTGCCTTGAATACACCTACAGCACAAGACAATCATCTGTCAATGCAGCAACACTCCATTGGTTTTGCTATTAAAGAAACAGGAGTGACATCTGGCAAAGGAGCAGGCTGGAGTTGGTTTTGAGAATCTGTTGCTCTGTTGCACAAATAATAAAAGTAGTATGTAGTATAAATAATGAATCAGGGGCTTTACTTTTAGAAAATGCTCTGACTAAATTAACACTTTTGGGAGGATTATTAAATCAGTTCAGTTATTTATTTTCTTGATACATTTTTTCAAAATACATTTCATATGAAATTAAGGGATTCTTTTTTTTCCCCAAAGAGACTACTCCAGTCTTTTATTAACTCCTGATTTTTGAAAGGAGAAAAACAATTCATTATTTTGCCCCTATGAACCTTATGAATACCAGAATTTGTAACCATTTCCACTTTACTAACTGCTTGGTGCAGCAGCATAACAGCACACATAACAAAACTAATATTTTATTTGTAGGATGCTCTGTACTGAAGGCAGATGTTTAAGGGTATAAGAAAGTGTATGATTATGGATACCTCATCATCTGAACTGTTGTAGCTCCCGGTAAGTTCCCTCTCAAAACAGATCTTCGAGGTGGTTTGTTGCAGGAAGTCGGAAATCCTCTGGACAAGGAAATCCCGGTCTTTGAGGTTGGCGAAGAGGAATGTCATTCTGTTTTTGGTGCTGATGGACAAAGGACTGGGCAACACATTTGAACTGTCAGCCTTCTCCACTATTGTCACCTGGTATAAAAGAGCAATGGCAATCAAACTCTGCAAAGAAAGCAAATCTACAGTGCAGCAGCCACCGTAGAAGAGGGGTCCTAGTAGTATAAAAGCATCTGACAGCCAAGCAACATTACACAGCTTTTGTCCTCTTGGCAAGTTCACTCAAGCCCTTTTTTATTCTGAGGCAATGACAAAAATAGTGAAGCCTCCAAGCACACACTTTTAAACAAATCCCTTTGTCTTGACAAAAGAAAACATTTCTGCGTGAGCTGTGTATTTTAAGTGGCCCAGTCAAGAACTGCTATTGGAATATTAAACAATAATGAACATGGCCTGTTTATCTAATGCATGTAGACATTCTGTCACTAATGACTAATGGCACTGTGACACATTAGATTCCTCTTAATAGCTTCTTCAGAAACAAAAAACAACAAAAAAAAATATATAGGAAAAACTGTTTAAACTTTAATATTCCCCTATGGGTTTTAAACTACAAATTATGTAACAAGCCCTAGCTGTTTGGGATATTTGTTATATACCAAGATATTCAGTATCAGCCCAGGAGTAAAGCAGGCAATCTCCCATTCCTACTCCTTATAATTCTAGAATATTGGTAAGGTTTTGGAGTAATAGCTCTCTTGTCAGACAGCTTGCTTATTAAAAACTTTTCATATATCAGCAGAGGGGATTCACTTGTCCCAAAACGTGTTGTGGATTGCATACACACCTCTCTGAGCGGAATGATGAGGCTGCACAGGGCCTCCTCTTTGCTAGTGAAGCAGATGTAATTAGTCGAGACAAACATTTGGCCCAGAATGTGCATTTTGTTGAAGGGGGTCCAAAGGGTGCAGCCTGTGTGCCCATCAAGCTTCTCGTCTTTGGGCAGTCGGAACAGGGCCTTGTACCGCTCACTCTTGGCTCTTGCGTCAAGGTCCCTGTAGAAACAGGCAATGAGACCACTAAACTATACAACAATCCAATTGGTGATCCTAAAACTGTTTCTTCGAAGATCAGTGCAGTGCAGTGCAGGTAACCCCATTATATGCACGGCAACACTGCCCCAACAATTAAAGTAAAGCCAGACTAGGAAGAGCACCTCTTTCATTTACTGTAGGTCCCAAATTACTGTATTTCAGTCACCGTATGCATTCCATTCTTTACCGCCAGCCAAATATGCCTATATTAAATGGTACTGTAGGAGTGGATCTCCGACAAAGAGTAAAGCATTAAGAGCTAGCAAATACAAGCTCAGCACCTTAGTCGCAATGTAACCTGGGCAGGTTACTAAACCTCCTCCTCGGCCTCAGAACCTCCTTACTGTAAATAAAAGCTGAAGCAGGTCCCTGGTGGAAATAGCACATAAGTACCAGTAGTTTTCAAAACATTAAGGAGCAGGAGTACAGTATTCTGTGCTCAAGAATATGGCACACAGTAACCAGTTGGCCACTGTCACATGACCCTGCTGCCTAGTTTCCATGGTTACCCACCTTTTGAGTATAGACACCTTCTTGGGAGATTTCTTCTTCAGTTTAGGCAGAGACCTGTCCTGTTCAAAGCCCTCGTTGTCGAGCAACTGTCTCATAGCAATGTTGGCCAGCTGCTCCATCAATTTGAAGGTCTCGTTAATGTTGAGGAAGACGGAGAATATGTGCTCACTGGACCTAGTGCTGACTTTAATGATTTCAGGTAGGAGCAGGGTGGCATTTTTCTCCAATTGCGTGATGTCTGTCCACCGGATCACTAATTTTGCTAAAACACAAAACAGACAAGCAATCAGAACTTTTCTGGAACTTTCCATTATTATTCCTGTTTTACATATTTCAATTCATTATAAACTAGTTTTAAAGGAGTGATAAGACATGTTTTAAATAAATACAAAAAATGTTTCTTATTATTTTAACTTTAATTAGGGAAATGCATATATATATATATATATATATATATATATATATATATATATATATATATATATATATATATATATATATATATATTGTTTTTAAGTACCAGTACTTGGATTTCAAATGTTTAAGCCACTGCTATTTGGTAGCTAATATTAATGTTGTAACCAAATTTCATAAGAATTTAATAAGCAGCTCTATAATTAAATCTAAAGTTTGACCGACGTGCGTTCCCCTTGCAGGAGATAATAAACACTATATCAGCTGTTAACAGCTGACTGATGAAAACAGTACAGCAGTATGTTGTTTAGGCCTACAGCAATCATGAGAAGAAAAAAAATAGCCAATGTGCACAATTTTCTCTATCACATTACCCTAGCGTATATTTTTCAACAAAGAGAACAGCCCCATGTGCTGAAAACACTGGTAGCTATAACACAGTATCAACAAGCAGCACAAGTATTCTATCCAGGGAGCAGGGTGGGGGTGGGCTCAGGTTACCTTCTTTCCCCAGCAGGAAGGAGTGGAAGCTCAGGTGGTTGATGCTGAGGTAGACCCAGCCCTGCCGCGGCACCTTGCCTTTCCAGTAGCTGCACGAGTAGTAGTTGACCAGCTTCTCCTCCTCCGGCATCCCAAACAGCTTGCAGAACTTCGCGATGGCTTCCTTGAACTTCTCAGTGTCATCATCCTCCTTGATATCATGGTTCTTATTGTACTCTGCTATGATACCCTGAAGAGAGAGAGAGATACAGCAGGGTTCTTAGTTTTCATTGTTCCAATTACGTTCCAGTATTAAAAATCCCATCTTTTTTAACCTTTTAACCCTCCAATAATTTCTAGCTCGCTTCCTAATATCCTGTCCCCCACTTTTTTGATAACATGCGAGCGCTTCAGATTCTCAAATTGCAAGACAGTAGGAATGAAACTTCATGAAGGGTCAAAATAGATTTCCCGTTAAAGAATTTTGGGAGGCGAGATTACCTTGAATGCAGTGCATTCTTAATGGAAGCCTGTGCTTTATAGTTTTGCTAATTTCATTGACAAAGTTAATAGCCAATGAAAATCATACTGAATTCAAAAGGATACAATGATTTATAAAATCATATTTATGATTTACAAGGATCTTAACTAATAGAATTAGAAATATCAGACTACGATGTTGTCTGACATTGGAAGATGTAAACTGATCCTAGGTGACCCTGGCTGTTCAACTACACTGCACCCAGCAAGCAATCTACAGATATGTGTGAGGTTTAATATACCTGAACTTTTCCTTTAACAAATGTAGTGATGTCATTCTCGTTCTCAAAGATAGACAGAGTCTGCAGCAGGTTCTGTTCCAGCCATTCCCAGTGTTCTATAATCTCCTTCCAAGAGCCGCCTGGGATGAAACAAAAAAGACCAGTTAGGATTCCTTTTGTAACTAATTTCATACTGGAATTTATGCAAGTATTAGGACGAGGCTTGTAGCTTCAGACTGTACAGTAGTCACTGCTTTCATTCAGCTGACTGACATTTACTGTATAGCATGTGACGTAACAGTAAAAGGTGGCGCAGGTATAGAACGAGACCGAGATGTGCTGTGTTTGAACCATCTAACACGGCTAACATGCAGAATAACTGCACTGCTGAGGGTATGTACTGGATATTACATGACTGGATTTATACTATTGCAGCGTAATAAGCCAATGTCTATCTGTGCTCTGGTTGACTAAAACAATGTTTTCCAATAAAGCAGATTTATTTTCTAACTCAAGTGAAACAGCTGTAACTATGGCTACTGTAGACTCTTTGTCCCACTGTAGACCAAGGAATACACATCCATGCAACATCTGAAAAAAAAAAAAAAAACAGACAGGTGCATTTCATATCTCTAATTGAACTCTAGTGGACCGACTTCAAAGAATGCAATACATTAGAGAAATCCACCCAGCCCAGGATTTACTTACTAATATTTTCAGATCTCTGGGCTCCCAGCCCACCAGCAAATTAACATGTATTTAGTTACATTGCCCAAATATCTGCTTGGCGGCTATGTCTTTGTTCCTGCACTGTAGATAATGTTTCATATCATGTGGCAAAGTTCCATGGCAAGGACCGATGACAGGGCTGCCTGTTTTCTTTATGCTGAAGATTATTTTTTTCTAACACCCATTGCTTTGATGTTTTGAAACTATGAAAAGGAGATTTTCAAACACTTTACCAAAGCTATACTGTAGCCCCGCAGATTTGTGTGCAAGCACTGAAACTAACATCATCCGGAACGCAGTCCCATGCTCATGAACTTTTTTAAAAGGTCATCCTACTGTACCCACTGAACAGTGCAAAATGCATGCAATCATTAACCAGAATCAGCTTCATTTTTAATTTACAACTTTGAGAAAGTACAAAGTACATGACTAACATAACGTGCATTATAATTAGTGCTGGGACAAACACAGGATTTTCATGTTCGCTCATAATTTAAATATATTTGTCTGGATATTCTTTAGTTTTTCAAAAAGTTATAAAAGCTATTATATTGCTCAGAACGCAGGCAGAGATAGCATAGCAGCAGGGGCAGGGGGGCGTGGCCCCTGTGTGTGTGCCTTTATTTTACAGCAAGACGTTACAATATGTAACATGTTAAAGTAGAAAAAATATCCCAGGAGTAAAGATTACATTGTGTAGGCCTTACTTTACCCCAGTGAATTAACTACAAAACAAAGGATGCCAAATAGCAGTTCAAGTTAAACGCTTTTTTTTTTTTTATTCCCGACATAAATAGTACATAAATTTGACACCGCATTTTATTTATTTATTTATTTATTTTTCATTCCTTGCTATTGCCGTTTCTTCACAGTAAACAGTGGCCATAGACACGTTTTCGTAAAGTAATAACATAAGGTTTACTTGTGGCTTTCTGTAGCTGAACAAGCAAACAAAAACTAAAATGTAACTTCAAACACTTCAAATAAAACAAACGTGGAAATGGTGTTGTAAAGTGAAGGGGGATATTTGGATATTTGTCCCAGCACTAATTATAATGTATGTTGTGATACAGACTGTGCTACCCACTGTGAAAGGAGGAGACAGCACTAATATTTGACTATGAGAATGTGCTGATTTTTACCCATATAGGCTTTTTTCTAATTTTCAGTTCCTGGTTTCATTCTTTAGAAAAGCACAGATATTTAGCCTAGGTCAAAGATGACTTTTACATGATGACTTAAACTTCACAGAGGATTCATAATGAAATGAGCATCAGTAACTATACAGCAAAGTAAAACCAAAATGTATCTAATTAGTGTTGAAGGAAGTTTTTTGATCATTTTCCCTGTTTCTGCACTGAACCTTTCAGCATAAAGGTTACAGAACCCCACCTTTGCACTAGGTGGAAAGCTATAGTATTTTACAGTGTAAAGGAAGAGGCCTGGGATTTAGGGATACTTTTCAATAAGGGGTTTATAAGACAACAGCATTTAACACATTCACAAAATGTTAAATTTGTATTACTGTTGTTTTGAAAGAATGTTGTTACATGGGGAATGAAAGGCTTACCTTTATTGAACAACAGATACTGCACCAAGGCCTTATATTTGAAAGCCATGAACTTGTACACCTTCTGCAAGATGCTAGCTCACCACATGCCTTGCTTCCATCTTTCACTACGCACACTACAGACGTGCAAGGGTATCTATGCAAGTTTAAAGCAAGAACTATGCAAGCATGATACAAGAATAATTAATGCATACCTTGCACAGAAAATACCTAAGTTATACTTGGATGATGCAAGGAATCCAGCAATGTACACAAAGGAAAAGGAAAAATACTGCAAGGATTATGCAAGTTGTATGCAAGGCACGCATGAATTTCTTTCTTATCCTATCATACTTGAATAGTTCTTGCTTTAAACGTGCATTTTATGGTCTTAGATGTCTTGCTTTTTCCTAGCATAATCCTTGAATTTTATTGGTATGGATAGTATTGAGACCAAAGTGTTTTTTTTTTTCAATCTGATGAGTATGCGTATAACAAGTTCATATGCAACTGACTCCCAGTGACACAGGGCGAGAGGAGAGTGCAAGTGGTTTTATTTTTACCTTAAACAGAACAGCATTCTGTATTGTATTATCTTTGTTTGACATAGCAATTATGTCACAGTTATTGTTTGTGATTCAGGACAATCTGAGGTCATTAGGGAGACAGCTTTTGACTTTTTTCTGCAAACGTCCAGGAGTAGATTCTTCCTTGCTGATGGAAACTGTGCCAGTTGGACTATGGACATAGATCAAGTTGAGATTGAGTTTTTGAACTTTATTCCAGTGACAAATTAAAAGTCATTTAGGAATAAAGCTTAGATTTTTTTGTATTTTAAATAGCTGTTTGAGAAAAGTGAAAAATAAAAATACAACAGCAGTTACACAAATGATCAGAATATAACACTCCTTACCGCAGGCAATTGTCCAGTATATAAGGGAGTCGGGAGTTTGGTACAGGATTCTGTAGGGAGCAACTCTGGCACTGGAGTCCAAGACAACATCAAGGGTTCCCACCAGCAACCCTGCAGAGAAAAACACAGTACTGGGCTCAGTTCAGAACTGGGAGGGAACAATAAACTGTTACCTTGTTCCGTAAATTCAAACTGCTTAAAGTAATCACTGTTTTTCATGTCTGCCATGTAATTCACCCTAACCAAGCCACAAAAAAAAGAAAAAAAAAAAAAAAAGCTTTTTGTCATTCTCTGAGCAGGGCTGTTCATTTTCCCCTCACTGCTGAGAAGCTGCTCCACTCAGTAATCCCGTTTTCCTCTCTGTTATGTGACTAGCCCATAATAAAAATCTCTTCTGACTGTCACATAATGCCCTTACACACTCCTTGCAACAGTAATGAACAACAGTTCCAGTATTATTGGACGTGCTTCACCATCTGAAAGAAATATTGAAAAAAGTAGTTTCCACCACAGGGTGTTTTCGTATCTATATTAAATCTGAAAAAAAACAGAATTAATAAAATAAGGAATAAGCAATACTGTGTTTACTTTGAATTTCTAAAGTCCTTTTAGACTACACCCTCCCGTGGGATATTCAGTCGACAACTGCACTGTAACGGGATAGGGTTGCTCAGTTTTGGTATAGGATTACATTGGTTACTCTTTCATATATTTTTTAAGGAATTAATCTCAGATGATTGCACCTGACTTCCGTTGCAGAGTCTTGAGGTCTTAAATCTCCTGCATACAGAACTGCTGCACAGACAGCTTGGTTTGCTGTTGTCCCTTTCTCTTCAGTGATATCACGCTTTCATTTTGCAGAAATATTTTGGCCGCGCAACCCTGCTGCCACATAGGACAGTATGTGTGTCAGTGAACAGAATAAGTCTTTGAGGTCACAGTGTTTTGTGGGCAATGCATAAAGTACTTCCTTGTAGACACATCTGGACTGTTTCAGGAAACACTCTGAAAACATGTTAGCTTAAGCACTATTTAAATTAATAAAACAAGGGGAAATAAAACCCATTTCAGCACTCCTTTCCTTCTTTATTTTATTTATCAATTTAAAATGTGCACGTACACACCAGGGAAACTTCATTAAGCTGGCACAGCCAGCTTGTTTTTCAACAGGGACCCAGGAAACAAAGTAGACAAATGCATTCCCGCACACATTTCTTGTTAGTCAGTGATTATATATATTTGAACAAGAAAGTAATTGAGAATCAAATGTTTACATTTGCCCAGTGAAGCTGCATTTCAGATGTCAAGCGGGAATGGATTCCAGAATTCAGGAGCTCTGTACATAATCTATTTTTGTCTGATCTATCTTTGTTCTCATAAAAGGAATATTTGTAAGTATTTCCTTAATTGCAAAGTGTTGATTCACTCGTTAAGTATTCTTGATACTGGCTAGGCTTGAAGTATCTTTATTAACCTTTTGCTGCCCAGTGTCCAATATATTTAACACTGAGAAAATAGGTATTAAATAGGTATGACTACATACCCAGGGCAGTAAAGGGTTAACACTGGCCTGGAGACTAGAATGTAGCAAATCCAAAAAGAACAGAGAGACTGGCTGGTCAATTCAAATTAGTTTTACACATGTTCCATGTAGTAGGACTGAAGAGGGAGTACTGTACAGTACTGTAACTAGTCTTGAATGTGTACACTTGGATGTTTCAAGAATGCTGGGACAGCACACTCCCCTCAGTGGTTAGGGCTCTGGACTCTTGACTGGAGGGTTGTGGGTTCAATCCCCAGTGGGGGACACTGCTGTTGTACCCTTGAGCAAGGTACTTTACCTAGATTGCTCCAGTAAAAACCCAACTGTATAAATGGGTAATTGTATGTAAAAATAATGTGATATCTGTATAATGTGAAATAATGTATAATGTGATATCTTGTAACAATTGTAAGTCGCCCTGGATAAGGGCATCTGCTAAGAAATAAATAATAATAATAATAATAATGATACATACAGTAAACAGAAGATACTGTTGCAATCTGTGTGCATTATCAAATGCGATTTGAAATTTTGCATGCTGGTTCCTTTAACATGTTTTTTTTTTTCTATTTCAGGTTGAAGTTACGTTATGACAAGGGTTTTGTGGTGGCTGAACAGATTGTAATTGGTTGTCTTCAAGCAGCGAAGATGCTGCACAGTAAGCTGTGTGGTTGTAACTACTTGGTTAGGGTGTCCTTCGTGAAAGTCTGCATCACTTTCCTTATTTTTATTTTTTATTGTTGTATACCTCAAACGGAACATGCAAACATACAACACTGTACATTTTCCACATTTATGGTCCCCCCTCCATCAACCTCACAGCAATAAAAGAAAAAATAAAACACCTTCCCCTTCTCACCCCCCTGATCATTATATATATCTTTTAAGTTTACCAGTAGGGAGTCCTATCTTGAACTGGAACTGGTTGGAGTGATACAAGAAAATAAGTATCTAGTAAACTAACCTATACCACGTCTAGGTTCTGTTTGTGGTTTCTGTACCCTGTGCACCCCGACTAAAAAAGATTTCACACCTCTTCAACACCTGCATTCTGTTTTGTATTTTGTATATTAGTCTTTCAGAGGATGCTGTTATTGAAAGTGAGAAAAAAAAAAACACATTGAAAGGTCTTTACAGACAGATGAACGATTCTACTCTAATCCTAAGGCAAGAATGTAAAAATACTAGTTTTTTTCAGTCAGTTACATGTAGACTGTTTCCGAAAAACTTGTGAATATTCATACAGAACTGTATTTTTAAATGTGTTGAGAACAGGAATGTGTTTTAATGTTTTAAATGTGTTTATCATTTTCAAATCATTCCACAAATTCTGAATCTACATTTAATCTATCATCTATCATTCCTGTTCCTGTTTTTTTACATTGTTTTGTTGTAAAATTTATGATTAGAACTGTTGTGGTGTGTGGCGAGTGAAGGTAACATAAATTGCTATAAAACTGTACAGCAGTGACCCAAAACTGCATGTTATATTTTTTACAAGGCAGCTTGAAATTGTTATTAAAACCTCCTATTGACACAAACGGTAGTTTTTGTAGTATATAATATATATATATATATATATATATATATATATATATATATATATATATATATATATATATATATATACATATATATATAGTTGGTGGAGATATGGGAAGCTTGTGTGGCTCCATCTATAGTTCAGGGAAGTGTAAACACCCAAGGCTTTAAAGAAGATAGCAGTTTGCAGAAGTATAAACTGTCTGTGACGCCCTTGTGAAGGCTGATTAGGTCACACAGGCAAGGAATCCAAATAATCCACAGTATTACAGGAGGATAGAGTGGGATCATTAAGCAACCCTCCACATGATTTCACTTCATCTGTGGACTTTCCAAAGTAACACCATCCTTGTTTTAATCACATACACAAGATGAGGAGTCTTTGACCTCGAGTTCCAGCCATTTTGAATATCAGAAGAGGAAGTTTTATCACAAGCTATAAAAGAAGAAGAAAAAAATACAAGAGCTGAGATTTAAAATGCCTTCCTGTCGTAAGGTCCGAGGGTTTAGTAATACACACTTGTGTTGAAATGTTGTGCCAATCTAGGGTTTTTGTTTATTGCTTGTGATTAATTTGTAATAAATAATACTTTGTCTCACTCACTTTAAATACACTTTAACCATTTTGTGATTCTATAAATAGCCTTAAATTCAAGTACAGTAGTGATGCGTGTATTAAAATTGCCAACAAAAGACATGACTACTTAGTACACAAACAGCAAAGCGACTGACTGCCGAGAAAAGACGAACAAAGACATCACTGCCCAAATACACAAGCAGCAACGTCACTTACTGCCGAGAAAAGACAAACCAAAACATTACTGCCCGATCTCGAATCATCCGTGACATACAGGCAGCCATTTTCAAAGAAGCGTCATTAGCTTCCTGAGGCTTCCAAGAGAAGCTTTTAAAATTTCAACGTTTTTAACAAACAGTACCAGCTTGGACAGATGGGAAATGCTGATCAGACCCCTGTATTTTTTGACATGCCAAGAAATACCACAGTTCACAAACTGGTAGAAAAACAGGTGTGAGTAATCGCGACTGGAAATGAGAAGCAGCACATAACTGTAAGGCTCTGTGTGATAGCAGACAGCCCAAAATGCCTCCACATGCGTAATTGAGGTTGTATCTTTGTAATGCATATTTATTGCATAATTAAATGCATATTTATGCATACAAATTGAGGGTGGGAAATTTGGTCTGCGTCTTAAATTCAAGGGCGTCTTAACTTCGAAGGAATACGGTTATTCTTAAATGAAACTCACACATACTGTAACTCAGGAGGCGGGAACTTGTGTTGTCAGGAGCTCTATTGTGTCAAGTTTTAGCCTGTAGCATTTCTTGATTAATTCCACTTAAGCCACAAACAAACCAAAAGCATTCAAAATTGTATATACCGGTATGTGTTTGTTTGTCTTATTGTTGGGCACAATTCATTATTCAGTTAATCTCTCTCCCAGTGATTTCTGGGTTATTGCCTCGAGGAGTAGGAGATAGTCTGCCTTTGTCTTTTGCATCAAGCAACAGGACTGTGCACTCTGTTTTTAAAAGACTACTTAAAAAAAAAACACACATGAATAAGTTGGATCCATTTGTTAGCGGTTAACAATTTATTTTAAATTCTTATAATTGTAATGAATAAATCAGTTACAATCAGTAATATAACTGGGGTGTGACATTGTAGGATAACATACCATTGATTAGAGCAGGGTAGCAGAATGTCCAAAATAAATCGGGGCAGACTCCTAACCTTCCAGAACTAAATAATTATACATTTACAATTAACAAAATACAAAAAAAGTTATAGGCTAATCTTAATATTTCTATTTCACTTTGAATCCGATAAGAGATTTGATTGGCTATGCAAAAAACAGAAGAGGGTTTCCAGGGGCTGCTGATGGTGACATGCGAATGTTCCTGTTGGCTTCCAATAAACGATGGCTAAATGAAAATCTTCACGTCCCGACCAAACCCTTTGTTGTGTGTATGCACAACTATTTTGAAACCCTGGATTAGAGTAACCCAATCTCTTTGTAGAGCCAGGGTGCTAGTCAAGCTGACCCTTGAGACACCATTCAGATGAAGGATTGGAGGAGTCATTGCTCTCCAAAATTGCAATGGTGATTACCAGTTGTTAATGGATAAGTGTACAACCCCTCCATGACTTCTCCCCTGGGATCGACCCTCTTACTCATATGCCATAGGATATTACAGTACATTCAGTGAATATATTCTTAAGATCTCGTAAAATAATAAAAGAGAAGTCATTTTAAGCTGTGCAGCAGTTGTCTACTTTAAAAGAAACACTGTTCCAGGGTGGTGCATCTGCTATGCCAATGCTCCTAAACCACAGAAAGTCTGCTGCACAGCAGCAGCTGGCAGGCTGTAGCAGTGAGCATGTGCCCTGAGTGGCCTGCAAGAGATTTACATAATGAGGACCATTCAAACGGAAGCAGTGAAACCTTGCACTGCTTTCAGCCAAAGTCACCGTGGAGAGTGCAGCAGACGTCATTAAGAGGATATGGCAAAACAAACAGCACTACATTCAATCTCCCTCTTACTGCAACACAAAATGTGGCTTGGACTGTCCTCGGTATTAGGGAGCAAAAATGTGGGAAGTGAATCCTAAATTGCAGAACATGCATTCATAATGTACAACATCATGTGTTCACTTCCTTAAATTCAGTCTTGTTTCGTTGGGAAGAGGTGGTCCTCATAGAGTCCCAGAATGGGAAGCATCATTTCAGAAACCAAAGACGGCCTGTTACAGGAATAATCATCTCTCAACATCCAGATACTGCATCGTCACCACAATGCCCCAAAACATAGCACCGACTGTTCCTACTCCACAGCGTTCTGATAGTCCAAGTGAAGAAATTCACAGCCAAAGCTGTCAAATCATGGTAACAACAGGTTATTTTTTTATTTGATAACTGTCATACTAGTATTTTGATATTACACTGCATTTTAATACTGCATGTGAAAAGGGATAGGAGCACCAGTGTGAAAGGTGCTTAAATTACAGACTTTAATAATAGACTGTATTAAACTAACGTCAGGTAACAGTTGCAAAAAAGTAATAGGAAAACCAAACAATAAACAGATACTGTACAGTACTGGCACCTGTTCATGGGTGCGCAGGGCTGTGTGTTCAGACTGCTTGTTCACAGTGCCCGCTGCCAATAAGGCTTCTTGGATAAACATACAGCAGACTGTGACATTGTTTAGAAAAATAAACAAATAAATACCTTCAAAACTTGGTGGCATTTTAGATTTTTGTGGTTTCTGCTGACTGGAACATTTGCTAACTATTGTATGCCAGATTCGTTTTTCCTTCAAACACTTACTTGGTTGATTTTGATCAGTGTAGCAAATCTACTGAGAATAATGTATATGATGACCGTGTAAGACAAGACAATAACTGAAAATACGGGATGCCTTATCGTTGCATACTAGATAGATACAGTATCCTATTTGTATGACATACAGTTTTGAGTAATATTTAATTACTGTAGAGATGGTGGCGTAAAGGCGAAGACTGAGTGAGATAGCAACAAGCCATGTAGCTCCTGTGTGCAGCACTTATGGTCTGAGAAGACGTGTCCTGGAACAATGGGGCAAGGTAGCAGAGCTAGACATTAATGCAATTAAAAAAAAAATTCTTACCACCTGCCAGGGGTATTCTGGTACCATTGTATCACAAAAACATAATCTCTGTAGGAAACAGGCTGCAGTGACCCACGTGGATAAAGAAAGCCACCAGGGTTCAATCCAGCACACTGGTTTTAATGGATGCTATATTTAAATCACGAGTACAGTGTGGAGATAGTATATGAATCGGTGTGTTGGAAGAAATTCCTACACTGTAAACATAATACTGTAGTCATAAATACTGTAGCAGGAATGCATTTCATTTTCTAAAACTATATCTTATCCATTTACCACATGCAAATATAGTTATGTGTTTAAGCTATGTTAATTCTGAACGCTGATGATAAAATGTGTTTTAATAATTGATTATCATCAACATTCTGCCCCAGTGAATTGGCATTTTTACTGTGCACGTAGGCATGGTCACAACAATTCATTTTCAGCAGCTCATATTGCAGGGCATAGAGAGTATAATGAAATAAGGTCTATTTTTAATGTAAAACGTGAAATATTAACCTAGTTGGTTGTGTGATGTATTCTGAACTCACCAGCGAGCCCTCCTCCACGTCCCTTTCTCCTCTGCAATATGAAGTAGGGATTGGCTCTCTCGATGATCCAGAGAGCGTTGGCCAACAGCACTTCGTCAGGATTAACCCACATCGTCACAGGTATTTTATATTACAAACGCTTCAAATCCAAAACGAAAACATCCGATCCGTCCAGATTATGACCGTAACGGCGGCAGTACAAAAGATTACAGATGATATTTATAGTCATACACAATCAAAGACGAATGAAACATCACCTTGGTATTGTTATTGTTAAAAAAACGACCAATCACATTTGACAGCACAGAGCGCAAGATAAATCCGCAATAACGATCAATTAATTAATTAAAAAAAATAAAAATAAAAAACACATATTTCTAAAAACAATATCTTAAAACGCTCCAAGTATATTAAATCTCATTACGCAGTGTATTTTTCTGAACGCAATCCAAAGTTCTTGTTAGTGCAAATTTCAGATGTCCTGTCAAACTCAAATTACAGAATACAAACAAGACTGCACAAAAAAAAAAAAAAAAAATCCTGGTGGATTCAAGGGAACAAAGCGATTCAATGGCTCAGCCTTTGTTTCTGTCCCGTGGAGAATCACTGGAATGAGCCTGCAGCCAGGATAGTGAATTTCCTTATTATCGTCTGATGGCAGCGATCGGACACGAGTTTGAACTTCACTGTAGTACATTAAAAAAAAATAAAGCTTAAGCCAAGATGCCTTTATTTGACCTCGCCCTCCCTAGTTCTCCTAGTAATGTAGCACACCCACCAAACAACACTTTCCACAAGCAAACACAAACAATAATTGAGGTCTTCACTGCACAAGCGCACACTCAACAGCGCCGCACTGCCGTGCAGTATCAACAAAGTGCGCGTCATGGGGCGGCCGCACGTTGTCACACGTCACTGGTTCTATTGTTTATCAATGTAATTTGAAGAAGGTGTGTATGTTAACCTAATATACCCTTAAGGTTTTTTTTTGTTGTTGTTGTTTTTTTCAGAAACAAAGAATGTTTGGTTGTGCTTTGTTTGTCCAATCACACAGAACATGTCCAAACACCATAGTTTCTAATTATGTAAAACTACAATTATGCAACATACCTACATTGAGTTTTCAAAATAAGGGGGCATTTATTTTGTAAACTGAAATCTTAGTGGCCTGAATTGAAGGGAATACCTACATATGACAAAGGCATACAACTATTCCTCTTTATTACCTGGTAGAATGATAGGCTGTGACACATGCTCTAATTGCTTTTAAAAAGAAAAAAATATCAAACAGAAAAACAACCATGAAATGCTTCACAAATGCCCCTGGGTTTCTTATTGTACTGTAGTTTATGTTCGTTTTTTATTGTTATTATTATCTCAATCCTAAAATTATAGGTGTATAAACCCTTCTTTACTAATCCAATATGTGGAATTCAGTGTCAGATAAATATATAAAGGGACCCCTGTACAAAAAAGAAAGATGCATTTTTATTACATCAAACATTTAAGAAAAAATAAATGCCATGTCTTTTTCATGCACATTTTAACTGGCAGATCATACTATTACATGTTTGCAGAATGAAGATTTGTAAAAATTACATTTTAGGCATCAAGGGTACTTTCTTAAGCTGCTTAAAAACAATTAGCCACCCACAACAAAGTCACAGAATACAACACAGAGCCCCATCCCCACCACAACAGATCCCCCACAGTGGTGTCAAAAGTCATCCTGTGTCCAGGATGAACGGCAGGTCATGCTGCGGGAAGGGTAGTATGGGGGCAGTAGCCAGGGCCTGCAGCAGTTACTGGAATGCCTGATCACACCCCAGAGCCCATGCAAATTTACTCCCCTTCTCGGTCAGCTGGTCCAGCTGCAGAGCAATTGTGGCAAAATCCTGGATAAACCAGCGGTAAGATGAGGCGAACCCCACAAAACTCCAGGTCTCATGGGTGGATTTGGGGACAGGCCAGCGCAGTACCGGCGTGACCTGTTCCGGGTCAGTGGCTACCCCCTCCTGGCTCACCATGTGCCCCAGGAAGGCCACCCATTGCTGCAGCAGCCGGCACTTCTCCAGGTACAGCTTCAGGTTAGCTTATCTGAGACGGCTGAAGACCACCCTGAGGCGCTGGGCAGCCTTGCTAAAGGAAAGCCTGTGGACCAATATGTCATCCAAAAACGAGAATCTGGTCCCGGGGAATCCCCCCTAGCGCTGCCTCCATGAGGTGCTCAAAGGTGGCAGGGGCGTTACACAAGCCAAAGAGCATGACAATGAACTGCCAAAGCCCCTGGCCCATGGAAAAAGTGCTCTTGGATTTGGACTTGTCATCCAGCTCTACCTGCCAATACCCACTATTGAGGTCGAGGGAACTGAACCAAGTCAAGCCAGACAGCGAGTCCAGGGCGTCATCTATGCGGGGGAGAGGATAGGAGTCTTTCTTGGTCACATGGTTCAGTTGTCTGTAATCCATGCAGAACCATAGCTTCCCATACAGCGCTCTTCCTCCACCATGGCTGCATGAACAGACCTGGTGAGTTGCTCCATCGCCCAAACACCTTATCGCTCCAAATCCTCTTGCAGTGTCTCAGGGTGTGCAAGGCGGACCTGGGCATGCAGCTCCCCAGATCCCAGGGCCGGCAGGTTCATTTCGCACCAGCCTGGGCTGTTGGCTGCTGCCAAAACATCTCTGTAGTGCTCGGGTGAGAGCGGTGTAGTCCAATCTCTGCTCGTGAGCGAGTGTCAGGAGGCAGGGCAGTCCGTCATCGGTGGAGGACTTTATCATGCTCAGTCCACCCTCCAAGCTCTGCGATTTCAATGTACTTTGGGGGCTTGCGAGCTGCTATCCCCTTCGGCTCATCTTTCCGGCCCCACTGACTGGCTAGCATCTCAGAAACCATCCCGCGGTCCTGCAGATCTGCCTCCGGGATGCTGCAGGGGACCTCGGCTTCCTCAAGCCTCACCCAGTGGTCCCCCCGTTGACTGAAGTGCCTTCCCGCGCTGCAGTCTTCCCACATCATTGCCCTGCTCCTTTGCAGCATTCTCCAACACCATCTTCCACATCTTCCTAGCATCTTCATCCACTGTCTTTTGCAAGGCATCTTCTGGTATCCCAGCAAGGTTCCATGCAGCAGCAATCTTCTTTTGGGTTGTCATGGTGACAAATCCCACTACTCTTACACCAATCTTGCATGTTTGTAGAATGAACAGTAAAAAAAAATACAAAAGTTTAATTCATAAGGGAAAAATAAGTTCTCAAAAAAAAAAAAATATATATATAACTATAATTTACAAGCTATCTTTTTACTTCTGTATTATAAGACAGGTAATGAAAGAGTAAATTCAAACAACTTCAACTGCATGGGCATTGGATTTTACCATCTTGGACAAAATATTCCTCACAGACTGGACACTTCATTGGAAGCACCCCCCATTAAAGTATACACAATATAGCATAGTGTTAAGCAAAGGAACCACCAAATGGGGCTGCATAATATATACAATTTAGAGCCATATTCAGAAACAACAGTTATTTCACACTTAGGTGTGCTTTCATGTGGAAAATACAAAAACTTGGAACACTTAAGTAAACACAGGTGTTATTTCTGAGCATGTCTGTTACAGCTGTTATAGCCAGTAGAAGTAAGGTATGCAAGGCTCGGGTATGGTTATTTAGTATATAGTGTCTGTATCCGATACTGCAATGCCAACTGGGAAATTAAGGACAACTGTTGATTGGTTTATGCAGGACTGGAAGTAATGGTACATGATGATAAACTCACCCAGGGTATCCCCTGCAGCTGTTGTCTACCCTTCTCAAACACCTGTTTCTTATAAGGACAGTATGTACTGTATATACAGTATTTTGTTAACAAGCCCAAAATGTTTTTTAATCAATAAACATGCTGTGGATTGTTGGCTAATGTTGAGGACTCTTAAAAAAAATAACACAAATTCAATTTTTTAAAAACATTTACAGCTAGAACCGAACTGTAGGTTTTGTTTGACCGCATATGTGCAAAGAAACTGAAAAAAACTTACTTTCTTTTGCTGCTCCTTGCCATTAGCAATCATGATCTGCTGGACTGACGGCCCTAGCTAATTTATATTACACTGGCTTTTATATTAGAATAGGCAGTAAGTATAAGCATTTGTCAATTAAATTTTTGCTGTCTGATATGAAGAGAAAGGCAGAGACAGCTGTTCTGTCTCTCACTGATTCATCAGGGTTATGGGACAAATACATTATAAATGAGGTTTCAAGACTGCATACTGAGTATTTAGAGTGATATGTGTTGTAAAGTGGTGGACGATCAAGGCTAGTAAAAGGCAGGAATTGAGGAATCAGAGGCAGTAACTGCAGTTTTAGTGCTTTTTCACACTTTTATTTACAAAACAAAACAAAACCAACAGGGGACTAAATCAGAAACAAAACAGCAAACACAGCAAAAACAGCACCCAGTTTTAAAAGCCAGCCATTTTTCAACAAGTCCCATATTGTCCATCTTTAGACTCTGGGTGGGTTTGAGGGCGGGTCAGTCCACATTCCTGCGCCTTCACAAAGGGACCGAGGCCTAGCAACAGGGGACCCGAATGTGGTGGGGGGGCAACTGGAGCGCAGGCCAGTGACCCTGTAGCTGGAGCTACAGGCACAGGTGTGGCACAACGACGTCTGATTCACCAGGGGGAGCAAAGTAGGCAACATGGGGAACAATTGTGATGTCTGGTGCCAGCACAACAACATCTGGTGCATCAGGGGAAGCACCTGTGCCTGTAGATTCAGCGACCTGGGAATCAGGCCCAGCGACAGAAGGTCCAGACGCAACAGCAGTGTCTGGGAGCACAGGTCAAGGGACCTGACCTATCGAGGCTGGATCGGTGCAGCAGAGAGGTGGTCGGCGGTCTCTTAATCTCCCCCTGCTCTGTAGACAGTGGGCCCTCTTTCTCTGGCTCTGGAGACAATGATGCTTCCTTCTCCCTCTGGCTCTAGAGACAGCTGTGTTTCTCCCTCTGGCACTGGGGATGGCAATTCCTCCCTCTTTGGCACCTAGGATGGCAGCAGCAACTCGCGCTCCAGCAGGAGCAACTCTTTCCTCAGTCGCTGATTGCTCTCTCGCTGTTGGCGGTTGGTCTCTCGTTGTGCAGCAGTGGCCTCTGTAAACGCCCTGAACACTTCTTCAGGCTGGACAGGGGCGAGAATAGCACACCCAGAAGCAGTTTAGCATCCAATCACCACATGATGGCCACATTCCGTACTTTAAATCAATCAATTAAACAATTACCCAATTTACAGTGGGTGGCTGTGCAAAGCTGAATTATTATCATAGCTTTGTTATCATGGCCAACAATGAATAACCTGCAGATATACTTTTAATAAATTAAACACTAGTTCAAATCAAAACAATACATTCAATCAGGATAATTCTTGTGATAAAACAAATTAAGAGGGTTCAGGTGTGGAATTTGACTTGGTTTGGTGTTGCATTTAATTATTCAGCTGACAAAGAGAGAAGATCGGTTTGTATCAGCATCCCTCTGGGATACAGAAATATTAAAGACGAACCTTTAAGAAAATGCTGGACGCCATCTCTTTGAGAGAAGGGATACTGCAGGTACTGTAAGTGCTCATTGACAATGACATTGGCTGTGGCTGTTTACCTGAGATGACGAGGATTTGTGGCTAGTAGAAAATTATAAATCACATAATCTATCACAGTTATGTATTTGTCAAAATGTAAGTACATCTTATCTTGTATACAGGTGTCATCCTATGGAATATGCAGCGTAATTCTAAAGTTTTTAAAAAACATTTTTACTAGCAGTTCTGTTTTATAATTAGTTAATACATTGTGTGTAGGGTGTTGCTTATTATAAGAGACGTAATGCCATACAGATAAACAGCCAGAATTTGTAGCTCTCATGGCAAAAAACGCTCAAGTACAATAAGAGACTATACACAATATACAACCTTTTATTAAACCCTTAGAATCAAACAAGCACCCCAACACTAATGCCGGGTCACATGAACAAAAACAGTGGTGTTGTCCAAACAACAGTCTAAAGTCAAGCAGTCAGTAGTGTCCTATGTTTCCACCCAGTGGACCAGCCTTAAAGTAAGACAAATGGTAGGTACATTTTGTGTTGTGCCAAAAATAATCTAGTACAATATGCAATTAGTTTATACATGTTTAGAGATGACCCTGTTTTTCAACCTACACAACCTATATCAAGTGCCTGTAATTACTGCTCCACTTTTGGTTGTATAACCTTTTCATCATTAATATTTTTTTCTTATCTGTATTTAAAAATAGCAATATGTGTTCACTGATCTAAAATGAAAGCGGGTGTTAAATAAAGCCCCCTTCTTAAAAGCAGATAGTGAAATATATAAATGTAGCTACTTTGATGGCTAACCACACAGGCTCATTCAGCTTAGCACCATCCCGCTCTTTCCTGTTTATCACAAAGGCCTATACAGGTAGCCCAGTTCTGAAAGTCAGTTCTGGTGTGAATGGCCTGAGGTTTTTAAACCTTACCTCCAGTGACCACATGAGCTGGGGGAAGGTGACTGGTGGTAAGCGATGAATCTTGTTTGTCTGAGGAGACTAGGCCTGTATGTCAGACAGGACATACAAACATCCGTTCATGATCTAGGTGTGTTCGTTTACAAGTCTAACAGCAGCGAAGGGGACGGAAACTCAGAATTAAGCGACAAAAATAATTAAATGTTGCTTGTTATTTTCCAACACTAGCGCAATTCTTAACCTGAATAACTGTCATGAAAATAGGGCATTCAAATTTACAGCCAAATCTTAAACAAGAGATAATTTAGCATAGTCTGGAAAATTCATCTGAGGAGCAAGATTGGCAAAACAAATTATTTAAACCCAGCAAACTGCAGCCTTTTCAACACAGCATCCACCAAAGTACATATAAAATTTGAAAAATTCTCTGCACTTCTAATTTGTAATTTTACAGAACCAACACAGTTTTGTTGCCTACAGTTGCATCATAAAAACCCTAAGTTTATAAATTAGAGCATTCCTATGAATATACAGACATGTTACTTAGCCATGTTTTGTCCAGCCCATTTCTAAAAGAACTGAACTTATTTAGGTTCAAGCAAATTCAGTTCTGGCAGCCCCACACTTGCTGTTATATTATGTATTTTGTGGGTGTATAATTTGTTTTGCAACAAAGGTAGTTGTGGCAGTGCATGTATGGAACCACTAGGTTTAAAAGAGGTAGAGGAATGTCATTTCAAATGTTTTTTAATGTTGGAAGTTGGGCAATAACGGAACCCCTAACTTTTCAGTACTAACAGATTCTGTACATGTCAATTACTTTACTAAATCATGATTATTTATTTTATTTTATTTTTTTAGCCAAATGACAGTGAAACACAAGTGTTGACATTTCTAAAGGCAGACCTCTAAAGTACTGCTCCTAGCTAGTATCTTTGCAGCCTTTTGCTCTTGTTCATTCTTATTGTCAGGTTAATTAGCCTAAAGACTAGGAAATAAAAGAGTCCAGATAAATAATCTTTAGAGTGGAACAAAATGGAGGAGTTCCCTTAAGCCCTATTGCTTAAACGCGGTGATCTGATTCAAGCATTCAAAATCCTAAAAGGTATAGACAATGTCAACCCAGGGGACTTTTTTGACCTGAAAAAAGAAACAAGGACCAGGGGTCACAAATGGAGATTAGATAAAGGGGCATTCAGAACAGAAAATAGGAGGCACTTTTTTACACAGAGAATTGTGAGGGTCTGGAACCAACTCCCCAGTAATGTTGCTGAAGCTGACACCCTGGGATCATTCAAGAAGTTGCTTGATGAAATTCTGGGATCAATAAGCTACTAACAACCAAACGAGCAAGATGGGCTGAATGGCCTGCTCTCGTTTGTAAACTTTCTTATGTTCTCTCTGCATGTTGTTTCAGAAAAGCCAGTTGGTTTTGTTACACTGTACTAATGAGTGTGGAGATAAACTTTAAAACTACTTTCAGCCAAACGGATTTCACAATCTCTATCCCAAAGTAGGTACCCCCAAAAAAATCATTAAAAAAAAGATCTTCATACACAAAAAATCAGTTAAAAACGGCATAATTAGTATCCACAGTACGCATTTCTGCTTGATTGGCTTGGACTCTTACCTATTACCAAGGTCAGTTTTCTGGCAGGGGTGTTCCTGCACAGGATATTGATTCCTATTAAGAGTTTCTTAACACTTATAGGATCTAAACAGCTGCAGATTTTAACAACGCCATCTTGAAACATGAGAACCTGCGCTGTCAAGTACCCATTTGACTGCGTTTTATTGTATTTAGTGTGATGTGTAGTTTTTTTAATGTTCATTTGTCTTGTAGCCATATATACTTACCTCACCAAAGGGCATTATCTAAAGCACACTGGCACTGCTACCCGGGCTACCCGGGCTACCGGGTCACAATCCAGCACAGTGTGAAACCACGTACCTGGGTCATACACGCTTTGACCAGGGTTGAGAGAGACAAAATGCATGACAGCCGTTCGTAACCCGATGAAATAACAAACAGCCATGCCTGCGTGAAGGTTTCACTTCCTCAAGGAACTTTTCTGTTTATTCTGTTTAGCCATATTTTTGTTGATTGAGACCCACCATGAGCCAGATTGCAGCAGGGATGAAAAAAAAAACATTTGCTGTAATCAACATTTGGGCTGACGGTTCAATCTAGAGAAGCTTGGATGGCTGCGTCCGTATCAAGCTGCTTCCGGGGCATTGATACGCGCACTGTGTACTTGCGTCTGTCACCCAGTTCAACCCTGCTTTATCAAATGCAGTGTGAAATCGCATAGCTGACCCGCATGACACCAGGTCCTGACCCGGGTAGGTTCCGATGCAGGTAGAGCATGTGAAAGGGACTTAACATAACTGTAAATGCCACTATAGAATTGCACCTATCTGTGAAGTTATCTGCATAATTCATAATTCATTTAAATTACAATGTAATTGTAGCTGAACCATGGCACACCTGCGCAATTGTGATTGTATTTGTAGTTGTAATTGTAATTGTAATTGTAATTATACCATATAATTGACCAATTACAGTTCAGTTACACATTTATTTGCCATTGAAGTGTTATTCTTGTATATTCAACCATGTTTAGTGACCCCATTTGATTGAAAAAAATATCTGGACCATTGCCTATTACACCGGGCCTTGGTTATTCATCATATTCCCATATTGATGCTGAAATTGCAGGAAATTTAAAGGCAGTTTTAGGCAATAAAACAAACTGACACAAAACTGAAATGGCTCAAGAAAATAGTTGCGCTCCTGTTGCAGGCTTGAGCTGTAAATGAGCAGTTCCGAGTAAACCACACGTTATCTGTCTGAAGAACAGGCTCTCTGAATTGAATCGTATGCAGATCTTTTGTGGGGCTTATACAGACAGTTTTCTTTCTCATCATTTTAATTGACAGGACCAAATTACTGTCACTGGTATATATTTACAATATCTGGTAGACAGCACTTACTTACAAGGAACAGTGCTTTTTAATTTTATTTTTATAAAGTAAATCCAACTAAAACCACACAGTGATTTAGTGTAAAATGTGACCACTTGGGTACTACTGGGTTAAAAATGAAATGTTCTCATTTCAGTACTGGAAACACCAACCTTTCCAGTACTTCAGAATATTATCTTCGGTCAGAGACAGGTTTCTGAGTATTTAGGTCTGAAATCCCCCAAAACTTGGACGAATGCACAAGCAATACTATCACTAATGATTTCTCACTATGGTACATGTGACAGTAATTCCATTTACCTTGTTTCTTTTAACTGCACTTCCCTTATTTACTACTTTAGATTTTACATGTTCTTTTCGGTTCCCTGCTTATGGTGATAAATATGAACTTTCCAGTGGCAAAGTAGGAAAGACCAGAGCAGATTGAGACAGTTCTGTGGCACAGTGTTAAAATTCCCCAGTGGTGGGTGATTGATCAAAGATGTCGAAGATGGACCATTCCCTAAGAGGGAAATCTATCCCAGGTTTCGATATGCAGCACCAGAGAAAGAAGTCTCAGTTTTAAATAGCTTGTCTTGTACATGCATATTTTCTATGAGCAATAGCTCATAACTGTCTCAATTTTCCTCCCCTACTCAAACACACCGAAAAACATTAAACTTCGATATGTGACGTCATACTTTTCTTGAGAACAATCAACAACGTGGCTCACATGCATATGGATGTGTGAATAGAAATAGATCAAATCACATAATTTGAATTACAAATTGGACCCTGGGGGTTAATAGTGACACAACATAATGAAGTGACACAACACTTTGGTGTATAGTAGCAGTAAACATACAGTAAGCTTTCACCATTATAAGTCATTTACTACTGCTGTGTGTGATTTTTGTTGTTGTTGTTGTTGCACAGGTCTAAAAATCAGAGGAACACCCATAGAATAGAATAGCAAAGAGGTAATGTTAAGATAAATTCATCAAGGCTGTATAGCTATAGAAGAGTCGGTTATGGTTGTTAAGGTAATGCATCTTTTCATATGAAGCACAGTTATTGATGTTACCTGTGGGAGAGTACTGTAAAGCAGATGATTAATACCGAAAGGGCTTTAGGGGGAGATGGGAAATCCCACTTCAGTAAATATTCTATAAATCAATATAAACCGGCACCGTTGTGGCTGAAAGTGAGTGTAGGGAGAAAATAAACCATGGTTAACATTTAAACCCTACATAGCCCTACTGCGGAAAATGTATATGTTTTGTGTTTTTGGTGACTCTATTTTTAGATGACAGACGATGACTCACAAGATGCTTTCAGAATCTTTGCAGGTTGCTCAAGCTTGTCATTTATTACTGTAGCTCTGTCTGTGAGCACATCAGTACTGTG
Organism: Acipenser ruthenus; assembly: GCF_902713425.1. NCBI lineage: Eukaryota > Metazoa > Chordata > Actinopteri > Acipenseriformes > Acipenseridae > Acipenser > Acipenser ruthenus. Next base: position 68,037,101 of record NC_081189.1, read on the forward strand.
CTAGAGGTTCTGTTAAACCACAGTAACAGAAAGCCAGCTTGGAACAATCTATTCCAAGCCCTAGGCAAAGCTCAGTATCGGCAGTAATCACACCTGCAATTTGTAGAAATCTATTAAAGCATGCAAGTCACCTTGTGCTTGTAGAAGCGGAGAGGTCATTCAGAAGTCATCTGCTGGATTGTTATCTGGCTGCAGCAGAACGACCAAAGGTGCCGTACTCCCAGAATCCAAGATGTGGAATGCAACTTCAACTGATGATTGAATACAGTGAATATACACTACTCTTTTTCAATAGCCCACTTCTGAATGTACATTAATGTGTGGACTGTTCTGTTGATATCAGTTTCCGCTTCATTGCACCTTTTTCAAAGTTATTATTAGGTAACTCACTTGTGACATGTGGCTCAGGGTGCCATCTTGTCTCTGCGTTAGTGTGAAACTGGTAGACCACTCACTAAAATCACCACTCTTAAAAAGCTTTATGAAGTGGTGAAAGATGTAATACCCTGTGCACATAAAAAAATGCAGTGTGGTTGACACTATTATTCGTTTTTTTTATTACATGATATAACACTTTTTTCACTTGTTGGTATTTCTGCTTCCGCCTTCTAAATGTGTGATCACAGAAATGCAGGTTGTCGGTTTGTCTGGTGAAAAGTGTGCCACAAACAGCTGAGGCCCCAGGAGCATGTGCACGCAAACCTGTGAGGGAATACTCAAACTACCTTGTCAGGCAACGTTATTTAAAATAAATATATGAACCTAGTCTTAAGACTATTAATATAACTACCGGTTTCCCTTTCTCAAAATGTAAGGCTTTCTTCGGCCCTGATGTTATTTAGTGAAACCCTATCCAAAAAATCCACTAGCACTAACCACTTTAAAGAAGACAAATAGCATTTCAAACCTACTCAAACATTGTTCTATACATGATGCTAAAAGGTAGCAACAGTAAAACTGCAACCTAACAATCTATAAACCCACCCCCTACAGAAATTGTGTCAAGGTACAGTGGGGGAATGCCTCTTCAATAATCTCTGTCTCTTGTATGGTTAGAAACAAAAACATGCACCTAATATCACTCTAACAAATAAAGACCACAAACCCCAAGCCAAGTGCAATCTTATGGACAGTAGCAGCACAGGCATGTGAAGAACAACATTTAAGTAAACAACTTTTTTCCTCGACCCAACTTTGTAAACAAGATGAAATATAACACACCAGTGAACTTTAGTTTAGACCTTTCGTGTTTTTATTATTATAGTGAAGTGACCTATTGTTCCTCCTACACTCTTACCACTGTGGTATGCATGCTGCTTGTTTCATCACCCAATGGAAATTACAGGGCAAGAGAGGAAAGAATGGAACTCTACCAGCTAAATTAGATTACAGTCACATTAATTCGTTGTTCCATTGTCTTTGGTGAAGGTGTAAAGTTAAAGCAGCAAGCAGAATAACTCTTTGCCAACACAGAAAACATGCATATGACTAATATGTGATTTCAAAATCACATTCCCCATTTTTTAAATGCATTTTTATAGCATTAATAGCAAGAGGGTTTACAATTCTCCAAGAAAGCAATAATACACAACAGGGTTTTCAAATATGGCCCAATATCTACACATCTAGTGGTGTTGCTTCTAGGCCTGCAGATTTTGGATTGTATTTTAACACACCTGAGTGTGTTATTGTGCTTATAAAATGGCACCCCTACCCATCCCTCCCAAAGTTATTTGGTTGCCATGTGAATCATGGAATGATTCTAAAAGTTCCTAGTTTTTCTGGTATGGTGACATATCTGGACGGGTTTGAACACTGAGGCAATGAGATTGTTCCCTCTATTTTTGTTTGTGTTCAAATGTGGCCCAATATCCTCAGGCCTAGACTGTTTAATGGCACTTGGCTTCGTCTCATGCTGAACAACAACCTGAAGCATGCGGATATTGGACCATTTTTGAGCACTCTTTAGTGTTTGCTACAAAACCATTTAATGACAAATTGCAAGTAAAAAACTTTTCATCATGCAATTAATGTTAAGGTTTCTTATCATTCTATGTTGTATAACACTGTGTTGTTGTAGTCTGTTTTAAAGTGTAAGTCGCAGGGTTCTGAAAAATATAGTATTACTCGTCCCCACGTGTTGTTACAACTATTTAAATAACGTACCGTTAATTTGTCTTTTCATTGTTAACATCCTGACAACTTTTTACACTTAGAACTTTAAAGTCTGTTTCAAAGCTGTTTTCAAAATGTCTGCTCTATGCACTGCTTTTGAAAAAAAGCTTTGAAACAGACTTAAAGTTCTAAGTGTAAAAAGTTGTCAGGATGTTAACAATGAAAAATAAAATTACAGGTACGTTATTTAAACAGTTGTAGAAACACGCAGGGACGTGTAATACTATATTTTTCGGAACCCTGCTACTTACTTTTTAATGACTATAAAAAATGTTTATATCATCCTTTATAACACATTTATAAATGGATTTAAAATGTATTTTGAAAATAATACCAGAAATGCAGAAAACATTTCTAACCATTACAATCCAAGGTAAACAATCAGAGGAAGTGGTTTTATAAACAGTATAATTATTTCTTCCTTGCTTGTGGTTTCCTTCAGTTAAATGTTAGAAGTAGTTAACTTGAAACAGAGCGATCCTTCTCACTATGTTACCAAGAGAAGTTGCCACTGACATTTTATTCCACCAAATTACCACACAGCAAACCACCTACAGCACCCTGGATTGACAATGCAAAGTAATACAAAAATGGACACAGAATAGATTATTTTAAAATAAAGCAGAGTATTGAATAATAGTTTTGTCCACTACTGTACCACTTTTTTTCAGCCCTTGAGGAATGACTATGTAAAACACATTAAATCAATGTGGTAGTTAATTCTCATTCTTTACTTTACCAGACAGGTAGGGAAATGGAGACTTGTTTAAGAATTCATTGCAGTAGGGGATTTAGCCAGAGTTCTATTGAACTTGACTGGGATGTATCCATCCAAAATGACCACTGTCCCCAGCTCCACCAAGTATTCAGAACCTTGATTTAATTTCTGGCTCATCCCACAGCTGATTGTCCCATGTTGGGGCACAGCAAAGCATTCTTACTGTGTATGGAGGTTGGCTATATGGGCAGTTTCTAATTCAAGTCAATGAGATGCCTACAGTGACACCTGTTGGTGCAGGGAGACTGACTGCTCTCACAGTGCCCTGCTGATCTGGTGCCGAAGAGAACTTTTGCTTTAAGCTGTAGCTCTTCTACTTTTAGATAGACAGCCCTGTGTGAGAGGTTATGATGATGGTGTGGCTGCAGGGGTGGGCATGGAGGCTATCTAAGGCAGGCTAGGGCTTGTAGTGACTGCAGTGCACAGCATAGTGAATTACTCAATAATTTAAAAATAATTTATTAAAGTTAAAAATGTTACAAAAGAAAAAAGAAAAAAAAAAACATGTTACATTTAAAGACAGTAAATTTGAAGTTAGGTTGTTTGTTTATTTATTTAGTTTTTTCACAAATGAAGCAACATTTATAGTACTTTATAGTGTGAACCTTGAATGTATTAAAATGCCCTATTTGACTACTAGTGGTGCAATGCACTGAAATTCCTTCTATGAAAAACAGTAGTTGCAAGCTGAAAATGTTACACACAACAAGTGAAAATCCAATAAATAAATGCATAAATATATAAAGTGATAGTAATCTGGACGATAAAAAACTGTTTTTTGAGTGGCTCAGAGACGATACCCAAACATATGAACATCTGAATATATTATAATAATGTCCCCAGTATTGTGGTACTGTTATTATTGAACCAGTTAGCAATCTGTAATTACCAAGATAATGAAATATATACCCAAACATATGAACATCTGAATATATTATAATAATGTCCCCAGTATTGTGGTACTGTTATTATTGAACCAGTTAGCAATCTGTAATTACCAAGATAATGAAATATAAATGTAACCATTACCAAATGGGTATTTACCTCCTGAAGACCCGAATACTGAATATTGTATATCAAAGCTGCTCTTTGAGCCTGTGAAGCAGTCGTGGCCCCGCCCCCAAGGGAACAAAATGACTGCGCTCACAGATCTCAGTGTCAATTTTCCTTCAAGCCTGTTGCAATCATCGACAAAGCAACCTTGAAGTTTAATGGTTACATTTCTATTTCATGGAGCCAGGATTATGATAATAACCTAACGTTCCCTTTCAAGTACGAAATGTAACCAATTACCGAATGGGTCAGTATACCCAAGCCGTCGCAAAGACAAAAATGGTGCACGACTGGAATGCTACAAGGCTAAGCTGAAGGCTGCCTTGTGCATAAACATTCAGAACCCCAGTAACAAGTAGCTAGGGTGAAATAATTGAAGGAGAGTTTCAAATTTATGCCTGTGTTGTAAGGGTCGACTTGGAATCTGCCCTTAACACTCTAGTTCCAAAACCAGGGTTTTGAGGATCCATGACATTTAGCCTGTAGAACCTAGTAAAGGTATGGGGAGTAGCCCACACTGTCACATTGCATATGTCCTTGACAGATGCATCCTAGAATAAAGCCCACGAAGTTGCAAGGCCCCTGGTTGAATGGGCCGTGGCATTTTCTGGGGACAAATTGACCAGCTCATAGGCAGTCTTGACCGTGTCTGCTATGTGAAACAAAAACACATTGGAAATGTGAAAAACTGCCAAGTTATCAAAAGTGTACAGCCATTTAAAGTGGAGATATCTAAATCACAAGCCGAGTTTCAAGAAATCTTTGGGGCAACCTTGCCCAGCACAAAGCAAATGGCATAACTGTAAAACCGATGGGGGCCAAGGTTGCCCCAATTGTTTCTACTAACTTGGCTTGTGTTTTTGATGCAAGTTCGATCTGCTTTTATTGTGCCTGAAAACACAAGCCAAGTTAGAAGAAACAATTGGGACAACCTTGGCCCCCATCAGTTTTACAGTTGTGCCTATTTGATTTGCTTGGTGCTGGGCAAGGTTGCCCCAATGGTTTCTTGAAACTTGGCTTGTGTTTTTGATATCTCCACTTTAAATGGCTGGACACTTTTGATAACTTGGCGTTTTTTTTTCAAATTTCCAATGTGTTTTTGTTTCAGATATCACTTATTTTTTCACTTAATGGATAATAACACACACACACATTATGGGAATAGCAAAATTGTTCAGCCTATATTGAGGCAATGTATTGCCGTTTGTATAGGGTAAATGTAAATAGTACCCTAGTCTGTTGAAAGGGTTAAGATGTGAATCTGTGTAGCATAGCGGTTATGTAGTCACCTCCAAAATTATTGGCACCAGTACTGAGCTGTATTGTAATTTTCCAACTTGTGGAATATATTTGACTTTATTAATGATTCAATGGAATCAATCAAAATTACACATTTCTCAAATTATAAATTTATTTCCAAAAAAAATGAAGTGTCACAATTATTGGCACCCTTGTTTTCAGTACTTTGTGCACCCTCCCCTTGCAAGGATAACGGCACTGAGTCTTTTTCTATAATGTTTAATGAGATTGGAGAACACATTGGGAAGGATCTTGGACCATTCCTCCAAACAGAATCTCTCCTGATCCTTGATATCCTTCGGTCTGCGCTTATGGACTGCCCTCTTCAATTGAAACTACAGGTTTTCAATGGGGTTCAAGTCCGGAGACTGAGATGGCCATTGCAAAATGTTGATTTTGTGGTCAATTAACCAATTCTTTATGGATTTTGATGTGTGCTTGGGGTCATTGTCTTGCTGGAAGATCTACTTGCGGCCAAGTTTCATCCTCCTGGCAGAGACAACCAGGTCTTTGGTTAAAATGTCCTGGTACTGGGTAGAGTTCATGATGCAGTTGACCTTGACAAGGGCCCCAGGACCAGTGGAAGCAAAACAGCACAACAAAGATCCACCACCATATTTTACAGTAGGCATGAGGTTCTTTTCTGTACACGCATCCTTCTTTTGACACCAAACCCACCGCTAGTGTGCATGGCCAAAGAGCTCTATTTTCGTCTCATCTGACCATAGCACCCGGTTCCAATCAAAGTACCAATTCTGTATAGCAAACTCCAGGCACTTACATTTGTTGGTTGCTCTCAATAAAAGCTTTTTTTCTGGCAACCCTTCCAAATAGCCTATTGGGATGGAGGTGGCATCTAATTGTAGATTTGGAGACTTGGTGACCCCAAGATGCAACCATCTACCAGGCAAGTTTACCACTGTTCCAGTGGTTTTGAACTTCTTAATTATTGCCCTAATACTGGTAAGTGGTATATAGTTTTTTAGCTATTGTTTTGTACCCATTGTCTGATTTATGAAGGTCAACAACCATTTGTCTCTTTTCTTTTGTGAGTTCTTTGCCTTTCCCCATGGTGATGGATGACAAATGGATTTCATATGCATGTTACCTCATTTTTATACCCCAGTGAAACAGGAAGCCAAGGAAGGCCACAATACAGTTCCTTAAGACTGAGATGAACTTAAAGAAGTAGAATGTTAATGCAGATTTAATTTTGTTTGATTTTATTTATAAGAATCTTTAGGGGTGCCAATAATTCTGACACCTATCTTTTTGAGAAAATGTTTTATTACTTGTTAATAAAAAACTTTTTCTCTGAGCAATTGTATTAGAATAAAAGAATATGGTTTTCCCATATATTTGAGCATAAAATATAGCTCATTACCTGTGTTGTTTATTTTATACAGCCTTTTTTGCTCATCTTTATCAAGGGTGCCAATAATTTTGGAGGTGACTCTATATATATATATATATATATATTGTAATGTGGCGGGTTGGTGGAGACGGCAGGGAGGGGGTTGGCCTCCCTGCGGGAAGGGAAGGGACTTGTGAGAATGCGCCGTTTTGTTGGTTGTTTTGTTGTTGGTTGTCTTCCGCACCTGGGCGTTGTTGGAGGTTGGGCCCAGGTGCGGGAGTTTGGGAGGGGGGCGGGCAGTCTGCTCGGGGCTGCTGAGTGGAAGGAGGCAGTAGGTGCGCTGTCTCCGAGTAGCCAAGAGAAGAGAAAGTAAGTGCTGTTTAAACCAGTGTGTTTGTGAAGACGGGTAAACAGCTTAGCTGTCCCGCGTTAGTCAGGGTGTTTCCTGTAAGTCGAGTTAGTGCTCAAGAAGAGCTAGGTGTTATTTTGATTTGGTGTATTTTGTTTGTTCCTGTTTATTAAAAAAATTGCGCAAACGCGCTTTAAAAAATCCATTTCTGTGTGCCGGGTCCATTCTTAAAGGGGCAACGAACTCGAGTGAGGTGCAATCTTTTACATTTGGTGGCAGCGATTGTGGGCGCCCCTGGAGACCCAAATGGATTTTAAAGAATTGATTGAGATGTTCAATAAAAACACCGCTGCTCAGGTGGAGCAGATTAAGAAGATGGAGAGGCAGAGACAGGAGCTGGGCGGGGCCCCGTTGAGAATACAAGAGCGGGAGCCAACGGAACTGGAGCGGCTGCTACAAAAGTGGGAGCTGCCGTCCCGAGAGCCCAGAGGGGAGGAGCTGCCGCTGCCAGAGCCCAGAGGGGAGGAGCTGCCGCTGCCAGAACCCAGAGGGGAGGAGCTGCCGCTGCCGGAGCCCAGAGGGGAGGAGCTGCCGCTGCCGGAGCCCAGAGGGGAGGAGCTGCCGCTGCCGGAGCCCAGAGGGGAGGAGCTGCCGCTGCCAGAACCCAGAGGGGAGGAGCTGCCGCTGCCGGAGCCCAGAGGGGAGGAGCTGCCGCTGCCAGAACCCAGAGGGGAGGAGCTGCCGCTGCCGGAGCCCAGAGGGGAGGAGCTGCCGCTGCCGGAGCCCAGAGGGGAGGAGCTGCCGCTGCCAGAGCCCAGAGGGGAGGAGCTGCCGCTGCCGGAGCCCAGAGGGGAGGAGCTGCCGCTGCCAGAGCCCAGAGGGGAGGAGCTGCCGCTGCCAGAGCCCAGAGGGGAGGAGCTGCCGCTGCCAGAGCCCAGAGGGGAGGAGCTGCCGCTGCCAGAGCCCAGAGTTGGAGGAGCTGCCGCTGCCAGAGCCCAGAGGGGAGGAGCTGCCGCTGCCAGAGCCCAGAGGGGAGGAGCTGCCGCTGCCAGAGCCCAGAGGGGAGGAGCTGCCGCTTCCGGAGCCTAGGGAGGAGGTGACGAGCGTACCTCCACCACAGCCCCGACCACCACCCCTACGGTCCAGTCCGGTGTCGCTGCGTCCAGTCCCTCACCCCTTGCTCCTGGACACCCTGTCGGTTAGCCTGGACCTCCCTTCACTTGACCTGGAGCCCAGGAGTCGGCAGGATCGGGCACAGTTCTCCACCTGGTCCCCTGCTCCGCTCCTCCCGGACATTAAGACGTCGCTGTGCTGCTCCCAGACGTCGCGTACGCTCCCCCTGGTCGCTACGTCGCTCCCCCTTGCTGACCGGACGTCGCTGCACTGGGTCCCAGCTGCAGACCTCTGCCCGCTACTGCAGCCTCCAGTGCCCCGGTTGTCGTGCCGGTCGCCCCTGACGAACCGGTGGGGTCCCTCGTCGCTGGTGCGCGGTCCCTACCTGGCTGACCCAGGACGTGGACCGATCCACCCTCGAGTTCGCCCGTGGAGGAGGGCGAAAATTGACATTTATGGACTCGAGGGTGGGTGGTTGTGTTTTAGGGGAGGAGGTGGCCGTCTCATGGCCAGTGTCTTGGAAAGACAAGGGGGGGGATATGTAATGTGGCGGGTTGGTGGAGACGGCAGGGAGGGGGTTGGCCTCCCTGCGGGAAGGGAAGGGACTTGTGAGAATGCGCCGTTTTGTTGGTTGTTTTGTTGTTGGTTGTCTTCCGCACCTGGGCGTTGTTGGAGGTTGGGCCCAGGTGCGGGAGTTTGGGAGGGGGGCGGGCAGTCTGCTCGGGGTTGCTGAGTGGAAGGAGGCAGTAGGTGCGCTGTCTCCGAGTAGCCAAGAGAAGAGAAAGTAAGTGCTGTTTAAACCAGTGTGTTTGTGAAGACGGGTAAACAGCTTAGCTGTCCCGCGTTAGTCAGGGTGTTTCCTGTAAGTCGAGTTAGTGCTCAAGAAGAGCTAGGTGTTATTTTGATTTGGTGTATTTTGTTTGTTCCTGTTTATTAAAAAAATTGCGCAAACGCGCTTTAAAAAATCCATTTCTGTGTGCCGGGTCCATTCTTAAAGGGGCAACGAACTCGAGTGAGGTGCAATCTTTTACAATATATATATATATATATATATATATATATATATATATATACTGTATATACAGTGCCTTGCAAAAGTATTCAGACCCTTGACCAATTCTCTCATATTACTGAATTACAAATGGTACATTGAAATTTCGTTCTGTTTGATATTTTATTTTAAAACACTGAAACTCAAAATCAATTATTGTAAGGTGATATTGGTTTTATGTTGGGAAATATTTTTAAGAAAAATAAAAAACTGAAATATCTTGCTTGCATAAGTATTCAACCCCCACACATTAATATTTGGTAGAGCCACCTTTCGCTGCAATAACAGCTTTGAGTCTTTTGGGGTAAGTATGTACCAGCTTTGCACACAGTGTCGGAGTGATTTTGGCCCATTCTTCTTGGCAGATTTGCTCCAGGTTGTTCAGGTTGGTTGGAAGACGCTTGTGGACCGCAATTTTCAAATAGTGCCACAGATTCTCAATGGGATTGAGATCAGGACTTTGACTGGGCCACTGTAGGACATTCACCTTTTTGTTCTTGAGCCACTCCAATGTTGCTTTGGCCTTGTGCTTGGGATCATTGTCCTGCTGAAAGGTGAATTTCCTCCCAAGCTTCAGTTTTTTAGCGGACTGAAGCAGGTTCTCTTGCGGTATTTCCCTCCATCCATTCTTCCTTCAATTTTAACAAGATGCCCAGTCCCTGCTGATGAGAAGCATCCCCACAGCATGATGCTGCCACCACCATACTTCACTGTAGGGATGGTGTGTCTTGAGGCATGGGCAGTGTTAGGTTTAAGCCACACATAGCGCTTGAGTTTTGGCCAAAAAGCTCTATCTTGGTCTCATCTGACCACAAAACCTTTTCCCACATCGCAGCTGGGTCACTCTCATGCTTTCTGGCAAACTCCAGACGTGCTTTCAGATGGTACTTTTTGAGTAACGGCTTCTTTCTTGCCACCCTCCCATACAGGCCAGTGTTATGCAGAGCTCTTGATATGGTTGACTGGTGCACCATTACTCCACTCCCAGCCACTGAACTCTGTAACTCCTTCAAAGTGATTGTTGGCCTCTCTGTGGCTTCTCTCACAAGTCTCCTTCTTGTTTGAGCGCTGAGTTTTGAGGGACGGCCTTTTCTTGGCAGTGCCTGGGTGGTGTGATGCAGCTTCCACTTCCTGTTTATTGATCCAACTGTGCTCACTGGGATATCCAAACACTTGGATATTATTTTGTACCCTTTCCCTAATCTATGCATTTGTATTACTTTATCTCTAACTTCTGTAGAATGCTCTTTGGTTTTCATTTTCCTTCAGATTCACAGCCTGACCAATGATCCTTCAACAGTGGGGTTTTTATCCAGAAAATGTGACAGCAGCTTTAATGGTTCACAGGTGGAGGCCAATGGTAAGGTAATTTTGTCCTCGTTAGGTCAATTTCTTTCATCGGTGTAAACTGGGAGCTTCCACAGCACAGGGGTTGAATACATATGCAAGCAAGATATTTCAGTTTTATATTTTTCTTAAAAATATTTCCCAGCATAAAACCAATGTCACCTTACAATAATTGATTTTGAGTTTCAGTGTTTTAAAATAAAATATCAAACAGAACAAAATTTCAATGTACCATTTGTAATTCAGTAATATGAGAGAATTGGGTTTGAATACTTTTGCAAGGCACTGTATATATATATATATATATATATATATATATATATATATATATATATATATATATATATACATGTTAAAGTTATGCGTGCAAATGTATATATCTTCAATGAAAGTGTCATTCATATCAGCTAAATATTTTATTTTACACATAAATAAAATACATTAAAAATGTTTTAAGTTTGCAATATAAACCCTGTGCAGGAATCAAACCCAAGACATGCTTTCAATGCAGCTTGCAATGCAGATGCCCTAGCTTTCACGCCACAAAGTTTGTCCTTCCGTTTTACAACATTTGCAAGTAGTATAGCAGTAAAGTTACAGTTTTTAACACGTAACGAGACAGACAAGAGCTTGTATATAATGATTATGTATTATCCCGATTGTATTGAAAGCTTTCATCTGATTACGCGAACTATCATAATAAGCTTGATCCGTTCATTTAGTATATTGTAACGTTTTCATGTTTATTATTATTATTATTATTATTATTATTATTATTATTATTATTATTATTATTTATTTCTTAGCAGACGCCCTTACCCAGGGTGACTTACAGTCGTAAACAAAAAATAAATTTCAAGAATCACAGTACAAGTATTAATACAATTAAGAGCAAGATAAAATACAATGAAGTATTATTATTTGTTTATTTAGCAGACGCCTTTATCCAAGGCGACTCACAGAGACTAGGGTGTATGCATCAGCTGCAGAGTCACTTACAATTACATCTCACCCGAAAGACGGAGCACAAGGAGGTTAAGTGACTTACTCAAGGTCACACAATGAGTCAGTGATAGAGGTGGGATTTGAACCGGGGACCTCCTGGTTACAAGCCCTTTTCTTTAACCACTGGACCACACAGCCTTCTAAGTAGTAGTACTTAGGGAAACAGTGTTGAATTCTCAAAATGTTTGTTTTATTTGAAACTACAGGGAATTCCTGTTTGTTTTATTTGAAACTACAGGGAATTCCTGTCAGGGGCCAGAATTCACAGTACCAAAATAATAACCATAGTTTTAGTCTTGGCACTTTCACTGCATATTCTCTTCGGTCACAGCTCACACGCCTGCTCAGTCGCACCCACAGTTTCTCATTCAAGTTCAGCGCTGGACTGTCTCCAGTCCCCAGGCTCATGCAACCCCTTATTATATAACCTCCTGTCATTTACCACTGCTGTCCGGCTCATCAACCAGTCACATCCATGCTCTGCAACCCCCAAAAACAGCAACACACATTCTCCCCACTCATTCACTCACTCCCCCTTCCCATGATCAGCAACCCGTTCCCCTTACAATACATGTAACATATAAGACAGACGAGACAAACTGAACGGACAACAAGTCCTGCAACAAAGCAATTGTCTGGGTCATTACAATATATTTTTTTAATTTGAAAGTAAAAATATACCAAAGCATGATGACCTTTATGTACAACAATCTTCACTAATATACAATTGAACAAGAACTGTTGAGTATTTATTTTCGTTTCATACAGTATTAAATGGCAGTGTTTATATCTGATAGTGAAAAATAAATAAATACATTTCAAGATAGATAAAGAAAGAAAGAAATGTCTATGTATTGATTTATGTATTCATTTATTTCAATATTTATTCATGTATTTATTTATTTATGTTTTACTTTTACCAAATATATAGGCTATCCTTTAGCATAGCTAATTCTCAGAAATGAACTTTCCTTTTTGTCCAGTGGGGACTACAAATAGCGTTACTCTCATCAACCAGAAACCATAATTCATTGTGCCAATAGGGACCACAATGAGCGTTACATCAAGATCAGCATCTCAGAAAGGACATTTTTACCTTACTTTGGCAACTTATTTCTCTTACTGTATGACAGGTATTGACTTTTGTTTTTCTATATTTCCCCTAAGAGCATTGAAAACTATAAATTAAATGTGAAACAGTGCTTTTGGCTGATTTACTTTTGCTGCACCAATACCCTGAAAACACATAAACTATCCTTGCTCTATAGAGAGTCTCTGGCAGTTCTCCCTGGTAACTTGGAGCTAGGAACTACCGTTCCCCCTCAATCCACTTGGACAGCCGCTGCTTAGACAGGACTTGACCATGGGACTTTTACCCCATAACATAACAGACAAAAACTGGTCAGAGGGCCTCCAACTTTTTTGTCCTGTCAACACAATACTCCAGGGCCCGAACTGGGCAGAACGTAAGTAACTCCCTGTCAGACTATAAAGGAGTGATTGACATGGAAAGCCAAGATAGGGAGGTGATAGCCAGCAAGAAGCTGCTTTAAAGATAGCCATTTCAGCTCAGCTGAATGCAGGGGTTCAAACGGAGGCTTCATGAGTTCATTAAGCACCATGTTTAGCCTCCAATGAGGAACAATGTCCTTCATAGGCAGACAAAGCTACCGAGCCCCTTTCAAAAATTGCCCCCCATCAGGAAGTGAGCTTCTGGGGGGACAGAGTCAATCTTGACATGGAAAGCTGAAATAGCTGCCAGATAGACCTTGTGGAAGGAAGGGATTTCCCCTCCTCCTGGCATTCTGTAGGGTGTCAAATATCGTGTTGGAGTCAGATGGCTTGAATGCAGCTGTTCAGTGGCCAGACCCAGAGCTGCAGGCGCAATGAGTCGGGCTGCATAAGGTCCCCCGCACCTGGCTCAGCAGGTAAGGGAGCGGAGCTGGGTCAACGGAGCGCTCCGGAGCATGGAGCCAGAGCCAGACCGTAGGTTCCGGAGCAATTCCACTATTTCCTGCCTTTAACATTTTAAAAAATCCTTCCTGAATTATTCAGTTTAAGCATTTGAATGAACAAAATAAATACATAAAGTATGTAAAATAACTAAAGTAAATTCAGAAGCACTTTAATATACATAATATTTCTATTGATATAAGGGGTTGTCAAAAATTATCAACTAGAAACATGTATTCCGGTATCTGCAGCCATTACCTTTTATGAAAACCAGTGCAGGCATATACAGAGGGTCCTCATAATTGCGTGGAAAGAGGACAGTGAGTGAAAGATTATAGTCAAATGCAATCTGAAATGTACATTGGTGGCATTGAATGTTAGTACTGCATTATTAACTGAATTCTGCTGCTCTTCCAGAATTGAGCCCGGTAAATGCACATTTTCATTTGTATTTCAATTTTCTCAGTGTCTTCTATTAAAATGAATACTGTATTTCCTAATCATTAACACATAATTGTCAAGTTGTGTTATTATTATTATTATTATTATTATTATTATTATTATTGATTTATCTTTTTAGCTGCCTGCTTTGTCACAAAGTGTAAGATAAAAAAAAAATGTTTATGTTTATACTTCATGCTTAGGGGATGAGTAATGATTACATTAGTTGTTTCATTTGTGAGCTAATATAGCCCAATAAAATGCAATTTCTGAATGGTTGTAGTGATTGTGAGAGTAATGATTAGAAATGGAACCAGCATAACAGATTTGTGAGCTAGTTTTTCCCCCAGTTTAGGTCTGTATTTTAAATAGGTTTATTTGTGTATTTTATTGTTGTCGTGGACTATTTGGCTGCTGTCAGGGTAGTTGCTGTTGTGTCTTGATGGCAGTGTGCTGTGTTTATTCATTTTTAGAAAGGGAAACGGTGATGCAATGTGATTGCAGTTGTCTAATGTGACAGTGTGGGTGCTGTGAAACTCAGGAAAGAACAAAAATGCAGTACTCTGATAGGCTGAAACACTTTACAGCATAGTGATGCAGAGTCGTTATCGGCTTGAGATGGGATGTCACGTGGTTGCATACCATGTGAATGATTTCTGGGGGCGCTCCTGACCTGTAGTAAATTAATACATTTTTTGTATGTAAAGCTCAATAAATTACTAATCTTGAGCTGTTCTAATAAATTTGCACACTACGGTATATCATTATGTTTTATTTAGAGTATGTTCTAATAGATTTTCTATTATTATTATTGTTATAGGTCAGCCCAAGGTTTCAGGGAAGCAGGTCACCTTGCATACTTCCTTTCCCAAACCCTCAGCAAACAAGGAATACATTTTGGATTTCGTTGAGTGCTTGGTGTCTGCTGATAGTCTTTTATAAAACACACCAGCTTTCTCTCACGTCCTTAAGGAAATACACTGGGTTTAGTTTGGGCAGTGCCCCAGCCCAGTCATTTGCGTTCTGACTACCTGCCTCTACTTCTTGCACCACACCCCTAGCTGAAAGATTATGTGGCTGAGAAATCTGCTTTCCTTGTTGCTGATGAAAGTCCTAATGCTTGTGGCCGCAGTGTTTTTGCTGTTCTTGCAACAACACTGGATGGAAATAAAACTGTTTTACTAACTGTAGAATTTCTATCGTGTCGTACAGTGCCTCAATTACTTTGACTTTGATTTCAATTGTATTTGTGCCATTGTTTCAGGTGGTGCCAGCTGCATGAAATTAGTTTACACAAAGATTCAGATGCTACTTCCTAACAGCATTCGTGTGATCTGCACCTCTCATTTACTGAATTTAATTGCAGAAATTTGGCCTTGCATTTTTGAACTGGTCGTTCTGATAAAGAAATCATTCTGCCAGTCCCCCAATGAGACAGCGTTTATCGAAAGAGTACACAACCCTGGAGCTCAAACTGCCTCTGTACTCTGTCCTAACAAGATGACTATCTTGCATGCATGTAGTTGAATATACTGCTGCATATATAGAAGCACTCAAAGGGAATTATGAAAATTAGTGCAGAGGGAACGGTAACTCTGCACTATTTGGATTTGGATTTTCTATCCACAGCAACAAAAGATGATTTTAAAGAGCCAGTGGTTGCAGCACTGCAGAAATGCACAAGGGAGGAAGCAGAGAACTCTTCAGTGCTCTTCAGGACTGTAACACAAAGGGAACATTGTGAACAGTTAAACAGGGCCACTTCAACTTTATTTTGCATTTGTTTTATTTATGATCTAATATAGCGCTATACACTACAATCTATGAATGGTACTGTAGCAGAGCAAGAGCTCTGCCTGTAAATATTGTGGGGTTTTGTTTGTGTTTTGGTGGTGGTTGGCAGGGATGGAGTTAATTCATGTCCCTGCCAAAACATGTGAGAATGTGGCTGCTAGGTGCATCTGTATTCTTTTATATCATGATGTACCTGTCTCCTACTTATTGTATTACATTTTAGGCAAAATATACCATATACAAGGTTGCTTACATGACAGATTTAAAACTGATTTTATTTATTTATTTATTTATTTATTTATTTGTGATTTCACTATTATCTTCACCAGTATATTTGTACACTTTACATGTGCTTTTACAGGTATCAATGTCCCTTAAAGTATCTATGATCCCTTTATGTTTACTGTGGACTAAAATGTCCAAATTTGCATCCCTTCTAAAAGCTACGATCGGTGCTTTCGGAAATATTTTTTTGAAGTATACGTAAATGCTTCCCAACTATTTTTGAAATGTTGGGTAATAATTTTGAATATTTAATTATTAATGGTACTCTCTTAACCCTATCTTCCCTTTTCTTATAATCAAGTAGTTCATTCCTATTGACAACTTTTCTCAATTCTCTCTCAATAATTTGTTCTTTATATCCTCTTTTCTTAAGATTTAAGATTAAGATTTAATTCCTTTCTCTGTTTTTTGTAGTTCTTTTCATCATAACAGATTCTTTTTATCCTTATACCCAGTCCTTCAGGAATTGCTCTTTTAGTATAGATAGGATGTGCAGATGACATATGTAGGTTCTGATGCATATCAGTAGGTTTTAACATCTGTTTTAATTGATCAAGTTTAACCAAGGTGTCTAAGAATTCAATTTCAGATTTTGTCCACCTTAAATCCACCGAAATGTCAGGGTGGATAGCATTTGCTAATTTATGAAACTGTAGAAGAGATTCTTCTCCATGTGTCCATATTCCAAATCTGCCGTCATTCTGTTTGTAACTTCTATTTCCAAATGTAAAATAACTATTTTCCAAAACTATCTTGATCATATTTAATATTTCTTCCGTAGGTATCATGTTCTTATGTAAAGTGCCTCTTTACATGCTTCTAAAGTTTCATGCTTCTAAAGTTTCATGCCTGGGAACACTGGGGTACAGGGATTTTACATCCATGCAAAATAAAATGGTATACTGGAAGTTTAACCTTTTATATTAATCCTTTTCAGAAAATGTGTTGTATTTTTAACATAGCTAGGTAAGCTTTGAACATGTGGCTGCAGCTACCTTTCAGCTATTTCTACAGTAACATATTTTGGGTTATCAATTGTGCTAACAATCATTCACATTGGGTGTTTTTCTTTGTGCATTTTTGGGTTACCTTTAACCAAACCAGTTCTTGGATGTTTACTCAATGTTGTTGTCTCCATGAAACGAACAAGCACTTTATCAAATTGACTGAACCACACATCCGGCTTTCACTCAAGGTGATCGAACTGCGCATGCGCAAGAGCGCTGTGTCGAAGGTCATCAAGCGCTGAAATGTGCAGTGAACACGCAGGCTGAAAAACAGAAGAGGGAGAGAAGAAACACAAAGGAATACAGAAAGCAAAAATAATAAAACTTCTATTTATTTTTAGTTTTTCTCTCATTTTTGCTTTTGTTTATTATTCTTTTTCCAGTTCATTTGAGCCGTGATTTGGCCAGCTCTGGCATAGGACTGCACTCACAGATCTCAGCATAATTTTTCATAAAAAGATATAGACTCCCACACGCAGTAAGATCTAAAAGATCACAGATTCTCAATAGATATTTACAGTGGACTGCTGCAAGAGGACTACCACCCATATTAGTGATTTGTCCACCTCTGACTGGGGGGACATGGGAGTGGCAGCAGGCTCATCATCAAAGATGCACTGCCTCCATAAGCCACGACACTTGCAAAATCACAGTGGGTCTCTTAATCAGTGGCAGAAGCTCTGCTGACAGGGACAGCTTAACTGCAGGGGATGTGCTGCCTGACTCCACCTCCTCAGAGTGGAACATGTTAGGTTATTATCATAACCCTGTTTCGCTGAAATAGAAATGTAACCATTAGCTCATGGGTATTTATCCTGTAACCTATCCTGTAATTTAGACTGTAACCTGAATAGATGTAACAAATACTACTTGTCAGCGCCTGTGACACAGTCATGCCTGCCCCCGAGGGCATAAATAGACTGCATGCACAGTTCTCAATATCATTTTTCCTTCAAGACTGCTGCAAACATAGACATAGCGACGTTGAAGGTTAATGGATTTCTATTTCAGGGAACCAGGGTTATGAGAATAACCTAACGTTCCCTATCAAGTACGAAAAGTAACCATTACCTTATGGGTAGAAATACCAAAGCTGTCACAAGGCAATTATTGCAGACAACTGGAATGCCACAAGGCTCGGCCAAGACCACCTTTTGCGTTACCATGAGGAACCATAGTACTAAAAGCTAGGGCTAAAAAATTGAGGGAGAACTCACCTCTAAGTTTTTGTTGGAAGGGTTGACCCGGAAGTCACCCTCAACACTCTTGTTCCAAAACCAGAGTTTTGCGGATCTATGACCTTCAGCTGATAGAACCGTATAAAGGTATGGGGAGTGAACCACACCCCTGCATTGCAAATGTCTTTGACAGATGCACCCTGGAACAAAGCCTACGAAGTTGCCATGCCCCTGGTGGAGTGGGCAGTGAGCTTTTTTGGAGGGGGCAAGTTGGCTCACTCAGATGCAGTCTTGACTGTGTATGTGATGCATTTGGATAGCCTCTGCTTAGACATGGCTTTACCATGGGACTATAACGGACAAAAAATTGTTCAGACTGCCTCCAACTCTGTGTTTGGTCCACATAATATGGTAGCCCGCACCAGACAAAGCGTATGGAAAGGAGGTGGATGGTGGAATGCAGAGATGGTTTTCGGCAAAAAAACAGGATTTTCTGCAAAAATGAAGCAGGCTTTCACAATTGAAAATGCTTGCATCTCACCCACCTGCTTACCGGATGTGATTTGCAAGCAAGAAAGCCACTTTCAAAATATAAATATTTCAGCTCAGCTGCATGAAAGGGTGGCTTCATAAGTTCTTCAAACACTATGTTAAGCCTCCAACAAGCGACAATGTCCTTCATAGGTGGCCGAAGCCACGAGCTCCTTAAAAATTCGGCAAGGCTAGAAACACTGCCTGCAGCTCCAAAATATTGATATGGAGACCCTGCCACGGGGGGTTCCACACCTCTTGCTTTCCTCTGCCAATCCACACAGTGCCCCAGCCGAGGCTGGATGCATCCATGGTAATGACCTCCCTCTGGTGACGCTACCCAGCGCTATGACGAAGCGTATGTGGGCAGGCGGTGTCCACCAAGACAGCGCCTTTAGACAGTGGTGAGACACTGTCACTAGGCAGCCACAGTTCAACGTGGGCTAAAAAAATCCTGCTGTTGAACCAGGCTTGGAGAGGGTGCTGAAAAGCTTCAGACAAGCAGCCATTACCTGCACCCTGTTGTCCGACAGTGTACAGCATGGACCTGGAGTCCAGGCACACTCCCAAATAGGAGGCTGTCTGCAAGGGTTGAGCTGGCTCTTTGCACGATTCACCTACAGGCCCAGCCGATGAAGGTGGTCTGTGGTGAGTTCCATTTTGGCCTCTGCCTGTACTGCACACTGATCACAATGAACCAGTCGTCCAGGTAATTGGGTACTCTGATGCCTCTGAGTCTCAATGGGGCCAGAATAGCCTGTATGCACTTCAAAAAGGCATGGGGAGCTAGAGAGAGGCCAAACGGCAAAACCCTGAACTTGTACGTTGTTCCCTGAAGGCGAACCACAGGCACTAAAGTGTGCCAGTTTTCATGGGGATACAGAAATAGGCATCTTTGAGGTCCACCTTGGTGAACCAATTGCCTGGCCTGAATGACTGCAACTTAACTGTTGCATTTTCACATTTTGAACCTCCTTCGACTCAGAACAGGTTGACCTGCCTGAGGATTGGTCTGAGGCCACCATCCCGCTTGGGCATGGAGTACAACCTGTCCTCCAATTACACGAAAATATAATTTTTTAATGGGTGATGAATGGGGAGAAAACATATCAGTTTATGAATATTTAAAAGAAAAATTAATGTTTCGAAGTATACAAAAAGCAAAAATAGCAGGAAGTGGGTCAGAGGATGCATAGCGGTGCAAATACTGCTCCATTGAGGTACATGTTCGCGCAGACAGAATAAAAGAACATACTGAAAAATAAGCAACACGTTAAAATAAAATAAGAAAGTGAACTGAGAGACAAGCAATCCAATTATGCTGCTTTTAGAATGACTGTGTTAATGAGTTTGTCAGAGCTCTGTGCTTTGCTGGACAGCCACTGTTTATTGCAGAGAGGTATGTATTGATGACTTTGTGCGACAGTACTGTCCATCAGCTAAAACACTGTCTAATGCAGACAATCATAATCGTAAACATTTGACAGAAAATGTTGATGCTTTAGTTGGTAAACTTATGGAACGCATTGATGGAAATATCCAGTGTGATTTTTGACAAGTCTCCCGATAGCTTGCAGCACCCAGTTCTGTCAATTTTCTTTTCTTTTTATGATTTCAAGGCGAATAAACCTGGCTTGTTTTGTGCTGATGTCATGTTCATACCTTCGGTAGATACTATGTCCGTCAGCACAGTGATTGCCCAAACGTTCGCAAAGTAACTTGGGAAAATGTGGCATCGACTTGCACAGATTCTGTTTCATCATACATACCAGGGACATTAAACTTAATCAGAAACCAGAACTGCTGTGCATCATATTCCACATGTAAAGTGTGTGTACTGAGATTTTTTCCACACAATTTTTTACAGATTTTATTCCTATTTTATTTCTACATATGAATAGCCTGTTTTTGCAGCAGAGCTGCTACCTCCTGAGACACCACAGCAGTCATGCCCCGAAAGGGAGGGGAACATGCTTGAACTGCTGTGAGCAGCCGGTCTGAACAGTAGTAAACACCTAGATGTCCATGGTGCACTGATGCCAATACTCCAGATGGCTCCCTGAGAAGGGGCCCTGGACCTGCGGCAGCAAACTCTTAGGGCCGCTGCTCACCTTGTGGCTTGGCCTGAGGCTCTTGCCTCTGCACCGGGGGGCAGTCTGGCCGCAGGCGTAGCTGGCTGTGCTGGGCCCTGAAGCTGCTGGCACAGGGAAAAAAAAACCCAGACATTTGCAATAGCAAGCAATGTACAGCAAAAATGTACAGTTGCTGCCTCAGCTGCTAAAGACAGTAACAGGACTGTCAACAAGGCCTGCTTGGTACCAGACTGGGATGGGAACACTGGTCGGTAGCGGGTCAGAACCAAACGGAATGGAGCAAACTTTCTCCAAATCAGGCATGCGTGCCTGTGGAGAAACTGCTGCCCAGAACTTATCTATTCTCGGGTGCGTGGCTCTTCCTTGGCACAGAGCCATGGGGTGAGGACGCAGCCACCTCTCTATGAGAGGGTGATGGGGAAGAGAGCTGTACAGATGAGGGACGCAGAGTGCTCTGTAGAGCTGCAGGAGAAAAGTTTCTCTAAACATACACTTGGAGAATGCACACAAAACTCGCAGAAATGTGGTTTACCAGTGCCTCCTTTGCATGCTGCTGCCTCAGGCAGGAAGAGTACCTGCTTGTCCACTGGCAGGCTGGCCTTGCATTTGTGACAGGGATAAAACCCAGTCATTATGCAAACAGCAAGCAGTGCAGAATGTACAGTTGCTGCCTCAGCTTGCTGAAAACAGCAACTGGACTGTCAACGAGGCCTGCTTAGTACCAGACTGGGAATTGTAAAACCCTGGTCGGTAGCAGGTTGGAACCAGGACTGTACCGGAATGGTACAAGGTTGGTTTGGCACCGGGTTGGTACAGTAGTGTACAGTACTGTTGCTGCCCTCAAGGTGCCCACCTATATAGCTTTAGGTAAACCAACACAGCCCTAAGACTGGGGAAAGCCCGCCTTCAGAGCCAGGACAGCCTTCACAATGGTACTGCAAGCAGAGACCAAGGCGGCACAAATTACTGCGGGAAAGACTGCAAGCAATCAGACCCGACGCAGAGCTAGCCTAGCGACTGCATAGTGAATCAGAGTGGTAACCTTGTTCATGAATGGGGTAGGCTTGGACCTACAGTTAACACTTAAGCAGACTATAGAGGTGCCCACCTACAGCGCTTCTGGCAAACCGACACAGCCCTAAGACTGGGGAAAGCCTGCTGTCAGAGCTGTGAGAGCCTTCGCAATGCCACTGCACGCAGAGACCAGGGAGGCAACGAAACACTACTGGACGGGCTGCGGACAGCCAGACCTGAATCAGAGCTGAGCCAGTGACTGCTAGTGAATCTGAATGGTAACCTTGTTTGATGTACAGTGTACCAGCGGGAATGGGAGAAGGTCTGGACACACAGTTACCACTGGAGTGATCTATAGGGATGCCCACCTATAACGCTCTTGGTTAATCCAACAATCCGAAAAATGAGGAAACCTACTATTAGAGCCCTAACAGTCTAAACAATAATTCTGCAAGCACAATTAATGTGGCAATGAGACACTGAGGGAGAAAACTAAGCAGTTTTAACCCGATGCTCGTGTCTCGATCCAACAGTTGCGCTAAGATTTCTGTGAAAAGAAAAAACACACAGAGAAACCATTTTTTCTCACACAAAACAGCAAACACTCGATTACCATTAATTATGTATAATTTTTTTAAAATTCTGTGTAATTAGAAAACTAACATAAAAATTATCGCATTTTTTCACGTAATGCACAAATAGCAAGTAATATACACAGATAAAAGCAACAAGTACTCATCTGTCTACGGCTCTCCCGTCAGGTTCAGTCCTCTGAAAGGAAAAATGATGCTGAGATCTGTGCGTGCAGTCCTTATATGTCCTTGGGGGCGGTCATGACTGCGTCACAGGCTCCGACGATCAGCTTCGATATATCTATTCCGGTTTCAGTGTCTTTAGGTAAACACCCATTAGGTAATGGTTACATTTCGTACTTGATAGGGAACCTTGATTAGCTGAACTTCAGTTATCCAAATACCTCTGTTATCCGAACTTAACATGTCTTGTGTGTGTTTTTCTGCCCAGTTGTCATAGAAAATGTATTTAAAGGAAAAGTGGTTGTGTAATATCTTTTTTTGAAGGTTTCTTGAATGGTAAAGTAAAATAAAGAATTTCACAGTTGTAATTGATCCAAACAATTTACTGTATTTGTTGATAAATGCATATAAAACGTGAACCAGCTGACTTTGTACCATTTTGAAGCTTAATCAGGAAGCAATGTTATGTATGTGTATATATATATATATATATATATATATATATATATATATATATGCATGCATACATACACAGTGCCGTGAAAAAGTATTTGCGCCCTGTCTGATTTTTGCAGATTTTTCACATTGTATTTGGTCAGATTTTTTTGTGGGTTGTAGTAGTATATAGAGGGAGTCTGGGAGGAAAAATGAAAAGTTTGGTGCTTCTTTCATTTGTTTGGTGTGCAAGGTAATCAAACATGCAATCTTCAGGTGTGAAAAAGTTATTGACACCCCCCCCCCCCCCAGTTAACGCAACCCAATTAAAGAGATAATTAGGGTCAGCTGTTTGAGTACTTTGGTTAACAACCAGGCCTGATTTGGGCCAGCCCTGCCCAATGTAAATCTGACTAACTTTGGCCCTTACCATCAGTGAAGTTGTCAGCACACAGGTTCTAGAGCAGGGGTGGGCAATTCCGGTCCTGGAGGGCCGGTGTGCCTCCTGGCTTTTGTTCCAACTGTGTTCTAAATTACTTAATTAGACCAATAATTGGTAATAATTGGTCCAATTAAGTAATTTAGGGCAAAGTTGGAACAAAAGCCAGGAGGGACACCGGCCCTCCAGGACCGGAATTGCCCACCCCTGTTCTAGAGGCACATCATGCCACGAACAAAAGAAATTCCTGAAGACCTCCGGAAAAAAAGTTGTTGATGCCTATCAGTCTGGAAAGGGTTACAAAACCATTTCTAAGGCTCTGGGACTCCACCGAACCACAGTCCGAGCCATATTGTCCAAATGGAGAAAGTTTGGGACAGTAGTAAATCTTCCCAAAAAGCACCTGGATGATCCTCAAGAGTTCTGGAACAATGTTCTATGGACAGATGAGTCAAAAGTGGAACTTTTTGGCCGACATGGGCCCCGTTATGTCTGGCGAAAACCAAACACTGCATTCCACAGTAAGAACCTCATACCAACGGTCAAGCATGGTGGTGGTAGTGTCATTGTTTGGGGATGCTTTGCTGCATCAGGGCCTGGACGCCTTGCCATCATTGAAGGAACCATGAATTCTGCTCAGTATCAGAGAATTCTACAGGAGAATGTCAAGCCATCCGTCCGTGAGCTGAAGCTGAAGTGCAGCTGGGTCATGCAGCAAGACAATGATCCGAAACACACAAGCAAGTCTACATCAGAATGGTTGAAGAACAAGAAAATTTAAAGTTTTGGAATGGCCTAGTCAAAGTCCAGACCTAAACCCCATTGAGATGTTGTGGCAGGACCTGAAACGAGCAGTTCATGCTCGAAAACCCACACGGTCCACGGCGCTGTGCGAGACTAATCAATAACTACAGGAAGCGTTTGCTTGCAGTTATTGCTGCTAAAGGTGGCGTAACCAGTTATTGAGTCTAAGGGGGGGATTACCTTTTCACACGGGGGCATTGGGTGTTGCATAACTTTCTTTAATAAATAAATGAAATATGTATCATTGTTGTGTTATTTGTTCACTCAGGGTCCCTTTTATCTAATATTAGGTTTTGGTTGAAGATCTGATAACAGCAGGACAATGATCCCAAGCACAAGGCCAAAGCAACATTGGAGTGGCTCAAGAACAAAAAGATGAATGTCAAAGTCCTGATCTCAATCCCATTGAGAATCTGTGGCACTATTTGAAAATTGCGGTACACAAGCGTCGTCCAACCAACCTGAACAACCTGGAGCAAATCTGCCAAGAAGAATATGCCAAAATCACTCCGACACTGTGTGCAAAGCTGGTACATACTTACCCCAAAAGACTTAAAGCTGTTATTGCAGCGAAAGGTGGCTCTACCAAATATTAATGTGTGGGGGTTGAATACTTATGCAAGCAAGATATTTCAGTTTTTTATTTTTCTTATAAATATTTCCCAACATAAAACCAATGTCACCTTACAATAATTGATTTTGAGTTTCAGTGTTTTAAAATAAAATATCAAACAGAACAAAATTTCAATGTACCATTTGTAATTCAGTAATATGAGAGAATTGGTCAGGGGTCCGAATACTTTTGCAAGGCACTGTGTATATATATATATTTATATATATATATAGTGTATATATAGTGTTGCATAAAAACAGAATTTGAAAATATAGGGTTAATGTTATTTTACTGATTTTTTTGCTACACATTAGTTATGTCATATCATATTAAATGTATTAATCAATAGTCACATGCTCTGAATATTCTATTGAAAGGAAACATTTCAATTAAAACCCCACGTAACATTGTAATTATGGCATTATGTCCATCCATCAAATCTGTTCTATCCTCTAGCAGAGAAAGGTCTATTCAGAGATAACCGCCAGTCGCACTCATGTTAGTGTGTGTGGACTGTGAGTGTACACTCACCCTCCATTCTAGGAGGGGCTGCTAGCAAAGGCTGCATTCAACAACCTATTGCTACCCAAGAATAAACCAAAACCCCTTTCTATAATAAAACAGCTCATGGTCGCTAATTTTACAGGCACAGTTAGGACTTATGTTTTCTGATCAGAATGAAAACCCCTGGGCTGGGTTGCACCAACTGTGAGTAAGTTGTTACTTACCATAGTAAAAGAGTTAGTCTTTACTAAGGTTGATTTTACATGACTCATTTTTCACAGTTTGCACCAGCTATGATAGTTGTAACGCAAGACTTAGTTGTTGCTTAAAATGTACGCATACCTTTAGGGAGGTGTAAGCTGTTCATATTATCAAAATACAAGAGGACACGATAACTTTTGCTGCGTGAACTTCTGTTTGAAGATGATTTTGTTCATAGTTTTCATCGTCGGTGAATCCTGCGAGACCGCCTGCATCTTCTTGATAATTATAGGACATCCTTAAAGTTTCTTATAGGATTTAATAGGATAATAAAAATCTTATAGGAATAATTTTAAAAGTTCCTATATGATCCGATGGGATCTGTCACGTCGGTCTTGTCAGCTTGTCTGTCATAACATACACATAGTTAATATTGATTTTTAACACAGGGAAGTGTGAAGGTTTATGATATTAAGTACGAACAAATAAGTTTGCCCTCGCAGCCTCCCGATTCACAAGGCGCAGATTTAATGTTAATCTCTAAAACTAAACAAACAGTCTTAATATTCCCATTAAATGATATGTTTAGTTTCGGTCATTTAAAAGGTCCTGTATATGGGTTTCTTCAGTGGGAGTTTCGATCTGTATCACTGACCAAGCCCTCTAAAATATCCTCACTTCTAATTGGCTACCGAGCAGCGATGACATCACCGACTTAGTATGAACCGCTGTTAGTGATAAACTAACAAAGTACTGAATTGTCTTAAATACGTGTGGTGCAACTGAAATAAGAGGGCGCATAGTTATAAACTAACTAGTAACAAATATGGACTTAGTAGAGGCTTTATGTTTTAACTTAGGAATGAACTTATGCATAGCTGGTGCAACCCAGCCCTGGTTATTAAACGAACAACAATGATGTAGAGGAAAATACCAGGGTCTAATAGAAACTTCTGAATTTCAAAGACAATAAGCAGCTTCACAGTAGTATGAAAAACTTGCAATAAAATTTATTAGAACTCACAATCATTGTTTTACAGTTGCAACATCTTACTAGAACAGTATTTCAACACAGCTGCACATATTTACAGTATCTTCTATATACCAAAATAACAATATTATTCAGAGATAGTGTTTTCCACATTTTAGTATCAATATCCTCTTCCCCCTTTTTTTGACAAACCCAGAGTCTAGCATCTACTGTAAAGCAAAATACAATAATGTAGCCTTGTTTACTTCTAGTTCTAGAAGGCTCCCTTTGAAACAGTGACATTCTCTGAAGCCCATTTTACTTCTCAAGAGATATAAAGTGCATTATAGACAGCTATATACATCCAGTAAAAAAAAACAAAGCTGAAATGCAGAATCAATACTGTACATTAAAAATAATTACAAGAATAGTTTTTACTTTACAAATTCACAAGTGCATTAGTTAAGCAGAGAATGTTTAGCAGCTGGCACAGTGCTAAATTATTCAATGTGAAAGTGTACAAAAGGAAAAATCACCATGTAATAATTTTGCCACTTGGCTAGAAATGTTCACAAAACTAGAATATTTGTTTGCATGTAGATAAAACATAAGAAGCGCTATGCATTTTTTTTTACTAAAAGTGAAGCAAAGCCAGGTTAAGTGTGCAAACCACAATTGACAAACCTACTCACACTTAGAATTACATAGAACAAAATACATTGATTTAATCTGGCGCTTGGTTCAGGCTTGCACCACTGTTCGCTATTTACGTGCATACAGGACTTTAAAGTTACGTAAATGTGAACTGATTACAATAGCTAAGTGCAGTTTTATGCTTTTCATATGAATTTGGGGGAGATGCTGGAAGAAAAGCATTACACACATAATGAATTAACACAAGAATGAACAGAAGTAACACTGTTTAAAAAAACAACAACATTTAATTCATGAAAAGTAGTATTGATTAGAACTGTAAGGAGGTAAGCACATGAATGTAAAGTGGCTCATTGAGAGATCATAAGAAAAATACTCAGGATTTTGACTTTTTAAATTGGTTATGTGGAGAAGGCATACATTAACTCACCGAAATCCTGACATAACCAATCTGCAATGTCGTGATCCAGAGATCTTTTATCAGGAGATCTCAATCCCCCATGTCTTCAATTAGCCACCATATAAAAGTGTTGTACAGTGTCCATCTATACAAGGATGCTATCTGTCACAACTAGAAAACTGTTTAGGAAAATACACATAATATACAAAAGCAAGGCTATAGTGCATGGCAGATGCTGAAATATTGAAAGACAAAAATAAAGTACTAGTAGAGGTATTTGTTCCTTCTAATAACAGTAAAGTGTGAACAACAGATGAAATAAATCCCATTAATTTTACTTGTCAGGCACTTCCATTCACTATGTCGTTTTAGATGAAGCAAAGGAAATATATGGTACCATACCATGTTAATGAAAACTTTCAATTTACATGCCTTCGTTACAGGAAGTCTGTTCTGCTAGTTTCACATCCTAGCTGTCTGGTTAATGACAAGAAAAAAAAAATGTGTAGGGTAAGGACACACTCTAGGTGAAAAGAACCAGGAAGACTACCTGAACGTAACACAGTTTTATTTAGCCTAGTATGGTACCAGACATAAAATCAAAATCAGTGATTGTTATAATGTGTGTTTTGTTTCAAAACCGCACACAGAAGACCTATATAGCGAAAGGAAGCTTGAGTTTCTCTTGTTGACACCAGTCACATTTTTAACTGTAGGAAGCACGAACTTGTGAACCCAAACTATTTGAAATTATTCAGAAGTGACTGACTGAGTGAAATTTGGTCAGCAGTGCACACCTCCAGTCTAACTGCTACGGAACACTCAAGCTTCATTATCAGGTGGAGACAAGATGTTTGGTTGAATGGAATAATACAGGGATAGTATCACAATAAGATGACATACACAGGAGTGAACAGTTGGTATGACAGTTGACGTTTTTACTCATTTTAACTCTAAAATACAAATAAAACAACAAAAGATCTGGTCGCACTTGACACAGGAAATAAAATGGTACATCATAGAGGGTTAAATAATAGTGGAAACATTGGAAATCAACCGATTGCGACAAAGTATATATATTTTTTTTGTTTGAATCAGTAAGTCTCTGCTTCACTACCTGAAAACCTTCAACCCAGTGAATTATGCATTCAATGCCCAATGATAATGCTTCCGTTTGTATCCAATTATGATGTTTATTGTCAATTTAACTTTGTACAGGCCAATACAAAGTACACATGTCCATCTGAAATGTACAGGATGCATCTTCATGCCACTTCTACAGTTCAACAATCTGGCATTTTTAGCCCCCCCGTGATATAGCTGCTCCTACAGTAAATAAATATCTTAAGTAGAACATTAGCTATGGGTGACTCAATGAAGATCCCCTAATCAATAAGGCTTCTGACAAGTGGAGAGTGGACCTGTGGATTCCTTTGCAGATGCACAGGTCCTCAATCAATACAGCATCATAACTGGTTTAATACAATCAGGTTATTAGTTATCTGGAGGCTGCCAGCATACAGAACATTGAAACTTTCTGGTTCTACTCTACAGACTACTTTGTTGTGATCTGCTCCCAATTCCAGTACTAGAATTGTTTATGATGGGATGACCTGCACCTTCAATACATCAGTTTACTGTGTCCTCATGCAAGACATCCACAGGCACAGCTGCTGAGTAATAATATCTTGAACACTTTCTAAAAAAAGTCTTACAGTACAATAATAACAAATTAAAGATATTTAAAGCCAACTTAAAAAGGGATATTACACGATAAACCCTGTAAGCTTTGGTTTGTGTTTTCCACATTGCAAATACATTCTACAGGTTTGGTTGTCTTTTTCAGCTGCAATGCTTTTATTCCACATTGGGAGTGATGGGATTGGCCAGTGATTTTGCTTCAGGTGTGTATCGCAGCACAACATCGGTGCCAAAGAGGGCACGTTAAATAAAGTTTAGAGGCTCTGAAGGCTTTTTCAAGTTCAACACAGCAGGCCTGCCACCTGCTAAATCACGGAAACAACCACACGATTCTACATGTTTAAATATTTGATTGTTCTGTTCTTATTAAACCATTGGGGATGGAATATTATAGATATGTCACCATCACATTAAATCTGAGTGCTGCATTTCATTCATACTTCTAATTTCTGTGTAGAGGTTCTCTCCAGAGCCTCACTGCACTGTTTACAGCAGGCAATGTTCTTGTGAGGACTCTGTATAAAAACTTACAGTACAGTACAAATACAAACAGTTCCATTTCAATTGTCTTTTTTTTGTTTGTTTGTCTTTTTTAAATGTCACATAATCAAAGCAGCACATATCTATTTTTACACTGAAGTTGTTCCAGTCTCTCGCTGGATATCTCTTAGATCAGTGGTAAACACAATAGAGGGAGTGCTGTCTTTGAAGCAGTTGTCTGATTAGAAGTCAGAAATGTGCGTTCTTACATGATAAAGTTAAATCATAAAAGAAAGTTAACAAACATTTTGGCTCGTGCTTTTGTCAGTGTAATGAAGTACAATTTTACCTTAAAAAAAAAAAATTACTTTATGCTGTTGCTGTAACTTAAAAAAAAAAAAAAAAAAGAGTCTCAATTATGTTTTGTTTTAATTTCCTGTATACCGACTGGTTGCCCTTGGTTTGGTCATACAAAAACAACAGCTATTGCTTAATGGTACCTCAACATTAAGCTGTATGTTCGATGATAGCACACACACACACACACACACGAGTGAAATGAAATGCAGTTTTTTCATTCATTTTAAACATTCAATAATTACTGTACCAAGTTACACTTCAATTATGTACACAATCTCTCTCTAGTTTAGAAAAAATAAATGTACAAGTTACTAAAATAAATGTAATCAAAGACCTTTCTACTTTTTTTTTTTTTTTTTTAAAGCGTGATGTGCAATACAAAGAAATCCCAACAGTTTCTACCAGTCCTGATATAAAAATGTGCTCTTGAAACAAGTGCCATACTGTATTTGATATACCATTTTCCATTCTATCCCAGAAGTGCTCTCGGCCCAATACATTGTCTGCTCAAATTGAAACCAACTGGCATTCAGTGCTGGGCCCTGCTGGATTATTATGGATGAACCACTGAAGGAGAATCTCAGCTGTTGTTTTTTCTGCCTCAGTTGAAACATCATTATAAAAAAAACAAAACAACAAAAAAGTATGATCATCAATTTGGTAAATTTAAGCAATGGGTGAGCAGAACTAAATATCTAACCAGATAACGCCCGAATCCAAAATTGGGAACCTAAGCTCACTTGAATCAATTCTCATGCCAGGCCTGAAAAAGGGATCCATGTTGCCTCTAATTCCTTTTGCTCCCTGGAAGAGTGTAAAATGAGTGATACTGCAGGGCCAGACAGTTGTAAGCTAAACAATACTCCCTTTGTTAAAGTCCATTAAAATATGGAGAAGCCCAATAGGGTATAGAGCCTGTCAGTACTTATGATCCATTTGAGTTTCGATGGCCTTCTTGGAGCGCTGATGATATAAGAGTGGGCACAAGGGAGTCCAATCTAACAGTGGACTGGGATAATCCCCTAACCAGGGACCCAATTTAATTTGGCTTTAACATGTCCTGATATTGCAAGTACATTGCAGTATAGACCATAACATGACATGATTTGCAAAATTGTTAATTTAGGATTACATATCATTTTGCAGCTGGCATGTATAGCAAATGCCTTCTTCCACAACAGCTCTGAGGAAATATGTGTCTGCTTAATATTATTGAGTGTTGGCAAATGGACAGTCCTCCAAAGGCATACCTACACATCAAAGCATGGCTGTGTCAGTTGTTCCAGGCAGGCATGTAGTCCACTGTCAGTAAAGCTCAGCAAAACTGCATTATCATTGAATACAGTTCTCACTCATCTCCCCATCCTTACACAACACACAGCTGTGGGATTCAAGTGTTTTGTCCTTGAATGGAAAGTCACTCCAAAAAACAAATCTTTCCACTTGGTTCTCTCCCACATTGCCTTCAAGCAGATGTCCCAGAAATGCCTTGGATTACATCCTGAAATCTTATGCACACACATACTGTACAGTACAGTGCTTGAGAACCAAAGTTGAACATTGTGAAGATATGAAAACTACTTTACCCTGTGTTGACACAATCTTCTTTTTCCTCCAAAAGAAGGGATCAAACAGTGAAGCGAGTCCACAGAACTCTTGGAGAAGTACAACTCTTGCTGTTCCCAGGAGATAAATTACAATCTGCACTATCAATACGCTTTAAGATATCTGATATCTGAGGATTATACTGGGGTGAGGGAGGTGGGGATATTCATCAATTGACACTGGTCAGAACTTATAGAATTTCCTGTGCAACAATTTTCTCGTTTTTGACAAATGTAAAGCATAGGTAACATTATCCTGGGAAAATAAATAAATAAAACACTGTAGTTTCCCGTTTCCCCACTGGAATGTTTTGGCAGTGATTTCTGGGAAACAATTCTTCTAATTTAAGGATTAGATCCCTTAGGAAGGAAACACAGGGTGGGGAGGCTGTAAAGACATATCTCCACAACGTAACTAGTGACTTAATGTGAAGAATAACAGAACAAATAAAAATAGCATAAATAACATGTTAGCGGTTTCATATTTGCCAGCCGGTTCAAGTATTGCGATTGCAATTATGTAAAATGTATTTGTGGAAACAATATCTCAATGTTGATGAGGTTGTGTTTAGAAGGGTGTTGCTATTGCTTTCCTTGACCATTCCCAAATGGAGTGCAGCCTGTGGCGCTTTATTCATTTTTTTGTGTGTTTTTATCCTCTGGTAGAAATTGCCTGGTCTAAATCCCAGAGATTTCATTTGAGACATTTCATGACTTAACCTCGTAGTCCTGGTCAGTGGAGATCTCCACATCCGAGAGCCCCACTTCCACACCCATAATCAACGAGGTGTCTGAATCGCTGCTCACCGCCGGTTCCAGGTCACCTGGTGAAGAAAAAAAGAAAATACAAGAATGAAGAACAAACTTTGATCTTCCTACATCTGATTCAACTTTTAAGATGCATGACACATTTATAATCCAAAATCCAAAAAATAAGTGACTTACGTAACATTTTCTAGCCTGGAGATGCCACACCTTTTAATTGGTTAGTTCAGCCTAACCTCTATACTCAGTACAGGGTATCATTTCCAAATGTAACTTTTTATATTATATTATATTTTTATATCTAACAGTCCCAGTATGATCACAGCTTAGTCTCCATTTACAGCCAAAATAATAGCAATAAAAATAAATAAATAAATAAATAAATAAATAAATAAATAAATAAACCACACACACATGCCAACCCTTAAGATGTTTGTGCCACATTTGGTAACTGACCATAGATTTTTTTTTATTTTTTATATCTGAGTGCTCACATATTCATGAAGGGGGTCATGACTTATGAATGAGCTAGCTTTACAATGGCATTTGCTTTTAACTGACCCGATTTGGATTAAAATCTTGAGCATACAACATTTAGTTACTGTGACAGCATATATTGCCTTTAGGTAAAACTATACAAACAATAGACAAATGTTTCACTTAATGGTTTCACCTGTGTAATAACTCAGTATGTGTTCATGTTGTGATATACTGTAAGCATTTAAAAGGTGTAACATTCATGAGACGTACTTACTGTACTAGGGTTGTTACCGAAGATTTAAAATGTTTAAACATTAATCTTAGTCTTACCGCACTCAGCCAGTGATATCTTAACAAGTCACCCCAATGGGGCAAATCTGGACTTGAAGCTGCCAGTGGGCAGGATAACTGTGTGGTTCAGCACTTGAAAAAGTGTTTTGGTCTAAAATCCAAATTTCATGTGTGACTTGAGCAGTCAGACACTTGTGGCATGTCTCCTGAGGTGAAAACAAGTTTTTGCCTGACCCCTTCACATATGGTTATTGTAAAGGGCTTCAGCTGTTCACTGAATGCATTGCATCACATAAACGATGCACCCTAATACAGAATTTGCCTTTGAATTACATTATT
This sequence comes from Acipenser ruthenus, assembly GCF_902713425.1. NCBI lineage: Eukaryota > Metazoa > Chordata > Actinopteri > Acipenseriformes > Acipenseridae > Acipenser > Acipenser ruthenus. Next base: position 68,070,716 of record NC_081189.1, read on the forward strand.
ATTGCTTTTCCTAGAAGAGAGCAGCAGACATCAGGAATATATTTTTAAAAGAAAACACGAGGATTGTTTTAAGCAGACAGGAAGATGTTCTGTGTGCTCTTGTTTTGATAATGCTAAATATAAAGTAAGAGAAGCCTTTGGGCAACCTTATACACAGAACATCAATGAACTCCTCTTCCAATGTCTACTACAATCACAATGAAAGTGGTATTACTCTAGCGAAGATCCCTCACAAGGCTAAATGTCAATTGATTAAAAGACCCAGATTAAAGATTATGCAACATCATGCTTTGTATTCTGAATAAATGGTGCCTGTTACAAGAGGCCAAGGGTGTTTTCTTTAATGAACACAAAGTACTACATACTAATGTGAAAGAAAACTGGTAGGACAGAAGAAACAAAGCACAGAATTTGCTGTTGCCTCTGGAGCAATATGTTATAATTTTGAATATGAAAATGAATTCTACGTAAAACCTAGCCTGGGGCTACAGCAACAACTGGTGCTTTGACAAGAGTGTATCCAACATTTAGTAAAGATTGTCATTTAGTAATTCGTGTTTACTTCAAAACAATGTCATGTAACATGCCATTGAGCTTACAGGAATTCTAATAATGCAGTATCCCATTGCAATGACCCCATGCAGTGATGTAATACAGACAGTTACATCCAAAAGCTAGTGCTTTTAAAAAAAGAAATATTTAATAGGAGGCTTGGTGGTCCTGTGGTTAAAAAAAAAAAGGGCTTGATACCAGGAGGCCCCCGACTCAAATCCCAGCTCAGCCACTGACTCACTGCGTGTGACCCTGAGCAAGTCACTTAACCTCCTTGTGCTCAGTCCTTCGGATGAGACGTAAAACCGAGGACTATTGTAAGTGACTGCAGCAGCAGTTGATGCGTTGTTCACCCCCTAGTCTGCAAGTCGCTTTGGATAAAAGCATCTGCTAAATGACGAATTAATCAAAAAAGCAGGACATTTATTAAATAATTTGTAAAAATTATTAGAATGTATGAAAGCACTAAAATTTACATCAGGATAAAGTAAACACAGAAAAACACATTATCATCATTAATAATAATACTGCCTCAGTGTATTTTAAATTAGTGATGAAAAATGAAATAATTTATCTTTAACATCTGAATGATTTCATCTGGCCAATTCCTTCCTCTGTGTAGTGTCTCCCTGCTGTGTTAAGCGTTCCTCTAATCAAAATATTGGCGGTGGTTTCCATGGATTGATTGGATTCAGAACTTCTGTACATCATACAGGTTTTCAGCTAACAAGGGCCTGACAGACCAATCTAAACCTCCCTTTGCTTTACAATGCCCAGACCTCATGCTGCGATTTAATACTGGTATTCAAATATCCAAAAGAACAAAGATCAAAGGTCTGACCCAGACATTCTGCATTGGTAGTAAATTAATATTTGGGGTAGCACTGCACTTGTGGCATGAACTGTTCATTAACATCTTTTCAGGCATACCGAGGCATTTAGAGAGCAAGGGGTCAAAATGGGGAACAATGTCCTCACCCTAGTCGTGGATGAACAAAGACTTGGAATGGAAGTCCAGGACTGGATTGCCAAGCTCTGCTTTGTCTAGCCTTCATGATTCATCGAATGCGAAAAAAAAAAATGAGTTAAAAAAATGATGTCACTTATGTAAATGCCAGTTACGTAAATAAATATATTACATATTTAATTCATTACATAAAAAGATTTAAAGCTAGGTGTCAGAATTGTGAAAGTAGCATGACTGCGTAGCTGTGACAACTGTTCCAGGCTTCAGAGTTTTGGTTTAAGAGACAACTGATGCAGCACGTATAACTCCTTCATCCTGTGGTAAGACAGAGATTTAACCTGTCTGCAGCTCTTAACAGGAGCCAATATAGTTAAGTATGCAAACACTGTGTCTGCTTGCTATTCGTTACTTATTTCACCCTGTACTTGTCAGTGCCTAAATAATGAAAGCAACGCTTGAAATAAACAGAATACTTTACTTTCTTTCGTCTGTAATTTTGCTTTAGAACTAGAAATTAAGATAAAGTGTTTCGGCTAATGTCTTCATCCGTGTCATGCAATATTTTACAGGATATCATTTTCAAGGGCTTATCCGATTTTACAGTTTCCATTGCATTAACTCTCGTATTTAATTAACTCACTTTGTTCAAGTTGTATGTTTTATCACTGCCCTGTTCTTCAACTGAATTTAGACTCTGCAGACTGCTCTGGTTAGCTGAAGCCACAAGGTGTCAGTGTTTGTACTTCTTGCTGTATATGGCTCTGCAATCAGAGCTTCCTTTGGCAAAAGCCGGATTGACTCAACTTGATCCTTTATTATTGATATTAAACATTCCCATGCGCACATGCACACGCATATGCACACACTCATTCAGAGGCCAAAGCGCATCTACACAGTGCTTAATTTAGACCCAATCCAGAAAGTGAAGAGCTGTAGTGTGGGTCTGGACAATTGGACTTGCATCAGAAAACTGCTAAAAGCACAAATTGGGTATACCATAGAAAATATTCATAATGGAAATTATTCATTTACATAAGGTATTTAACAGCATTAGGTCACCATTATTTCTCTTCACTGTGGCCTTTTCCAAGTTTTTTTTTTGTAATAGCTGCTAAGATTTTTAACTATATACAGTGCCGTGAAAAAGTATTTGCCCCCTGTCTGATTTTCTGCATATTTTTGACACTGAATGTTATCAGATCTTCAACCAAAACCTAATATTAGATAAAAGGGACCCTGAGTGAACAAATAACACAAAAATTTGATACATATTTCATTTATTTATTAAAGAAAAGTTATGTAACACCCAATGCCCCTGTGTGAAAAAGTAATCGTCCCCTTAGACTCAATAACTGGTTACGCTTTCTGTAGTTATTGATTAGTCTCTCACAGCGCCGTGGAGGAATTTTGGCCCACTCCTCCATGCAGAACTGCTTCAACTCAGTGACATTTGTGGGTTTTCGATTATGAACTGCTCGTTTCAGGTCCTGCCAAAACATCTCAATGGGGTTTAGGTCTGAACTTTGACTAGGCCATTCCAAAACTTTACATTTCTTGTTCTTGCTTGTGTGTTTCAGATCATTGTCTTGCTGCATGACCCAGCTGCGCTTCAGCTTCAGCTCATGGACGGATGGCTTGACATTCTCCTGTAGAATTCTCTGATTCCAGGTCCTGATGCAGCAAAGCATCCCCAAACCATGACCCTACCACCACCATGCTTGACCGTTGGTATGAGGTTCTTACTGTGGAATGTAGTGTTTGGTTTTCGCCAGACATAACAGGGCCCATGTCGGCCAAAAAGTTCCACTTTTGATTCATCTGTCCATAGAACATTGTTCCAGAACTCTTGAGGATCATCCAGGTGCTTTTTGGCAAACTTGAGACGAGCATTCATGTTCTTCTTAGTGAGCAATGGTTTCCGCCTTGCTACTCTGCCATGAATCCCATTTTTGCCCAGTGACTTTCTGATGGTGGAGTCATGAACACTGACCTTAGCCGAGGCGAGAGAGGCCTGCAGATCCCTGGATGTTGTCCTAGGGTTCTTTGTGACTTCCTGGACGATTTTATGCCTTGCTCTTGGAGAGATTTTGGCAGGACGGCCACTCCTGGGAAGATTCACTACTATCCCAGACTTTCTCCATTTGGACAATATGGCTCTGACTGTGGTTCGGTGGAGCCCCAGAGCCTTAAAAATGGCTTTGTAACCCTTTCCAGACAAATAGGCATCAACAACCTTTTTCTGGAGGTCTTCAGGAATTTCTTTTGTTCGTGGCATGATGTGCCTCTAGAACCTGTGTGCTGACAACTTCACTCTGATGGTAAGGGCCAAAGTTAGTCAGATTTATATTGGGCAGGGCTGGCCCAAATCAGGCCTGGTTGTTAACCAAAGTACTCAAACAACTGACCCTAATTATCCCTTTAATTGGGTTAACTAGGTGGGGGGGGGGGGGGGGCAATAACTTTTTCACACCTGAAGATTGCATGTTTGATTACCTTGCACACCAAACAAATGAAAGAAGCACCAAACTTTGGTATCATTTTCTCTCTCAGACTCCCTCTATATACTACTACAACCCATAAAAAAATCTGACCAAATACAATGTGAAAAATGTGCAAAAATGCATAAAATCAGACAGGGGGCAGATACTTTTTCATGGCACTGTATTTTTATATATATATATATATATATATATATATATATATATATATATATATATATATATATATTTAGCTCAAAGAGCCAGCTGCCCAACGTTTCGATATGTTGTACATATCTTTCTCAAGGGAGCCTGTGTTTGAATCCAAACATTGGAGGTATTTATAGGTTTTTGACGGCATGACAACTACTTGTTATTGTTTACATTCAAATTCATGATTTATATATATATATATATTATAGCTAACAAGTTAAGTCAATACACTTCAGTAAGTAGTCAAGGGGATAAGCAGTTGTTTTTTTTGTGCTTTTTTTGAAAATTAACAAAGTTTTGCTTCACTGGGAATTTCCATTACACAATATATTAATAACAGATTTCTTATGAACAGATGTCAGTACTAGTCCTCATGCACTGTAGATGTATTGATTCTCAAGAGTGGTAGGGTTACACAACTACATCTTTGTAATCTGCAGCTTACTAAATGTTCAGTGATGAAATCTTATTTTAGATTTCATGCATAAACATAAAACAAACATCTGTTTCAGTGCAGGGAGAATGCATTCTTTTTGGAGCAAACAACTGTACTAACTGTAGTGCGCTTTGTACAGTTTTTCTTTTAATATACTAGTAGAAATGATTTTCTCTTATACAGTCCTACCTCTTTAATTTGCTCTCTGACCAACACATCAAAAAAGTTTTTAAAAAGTGAATTAGTGAAGAATCCTAATACAGTAAAGCATAGAACATGACAATTTGACATGGCATAACTGTGAATTAACTGAATTTGTAAATGATCAATTTCTGAATTAACTAGGGAACACTGTATTACAAAACACTAATACACTGCTACTCATACTACAACTGCTACTACTGCTAATAATAACATTAATTGTCTGTCAAACAGCTTCCAATCTCATGAGATGTCTGTCTCATAGTTTGTTTGTAATGAGACAAAATCTTACGTGGTGTGTAAAGCACACTGAACTTACAAATCCCATAACTGAGAAAAAGAAGAAAAGGCAACTTTGCTAACTGGCATTATTGCTTTTTGAAAACAGTTTATTGAACCTCATGTACCTAACAAAATGATCTCACTTTGTTACTCTTAAACAGAGCCAGTGAATGAACTCTACCATTTCCAGTATATACAGAAAGCAAGTACTGTCAATCTACTCAGTCAGCAAAGCCAGCATACCCTTTAAATGTATGAAGGTAGAATTCCCCATTGTGGGTTTCTTATCGCTGTGTTGTGTGCTTTCCTGTCTTTTGCAGTTATTGGAAACATTTCAGGCAAACAGACTAGTCCTAATATTAAATATTAGGTGGTTGCTACAAAAGACTAGAATAATGGGTTTAAGCCTTGCCAGGAGAATTTTACAACTGTATTACAGAACAAACGGAATACGCAGACATAGTTGTGAAATTCTGCCATTTGATATCACGGCAACTTATATCGCATTTGATATCAACTCTTCTTATATGGACTTGCAGCATTTCATGGGAGGTGAATTTAATTTAAAAGGAGGAATAACCATGGCAGGACTTACCTCTTTAGCATTTCAACATTCACACAAATCTCTAATAAAATGCGTTTTTAAAACCTTGGTTTTTACAACTTTGAAGCAGCTTGTTAAATTAGGTTAACTGAGATAGCCTCTCATTGCATAGGCCATAGCTCTTTAGCAACGAAGCTACATACACATTTATCATCAAAATGACTGTGCCATGGTTTTGTTGATGTGGTCTTAAAAGAAACCACCTGAAAATAGTATGGCACATCTCAATGGCATGTCCTGCAGTGTGTTAATGAATAAATAAAAGCAAGCATAACAGAACTGAGAAGTAAAAAGCCCTGCACTACAATATTGTAAGAGTGTGGTACTTTTCTTATACAGCTTACAGAAGGAATGCATTGCCTAAACAAGCCAGGTTCATATGGAAAGCCAAGCAGAGAGAAGGCTGTTAAAAAGACTGCATTCAATGCTCTGTGCAGCACGGATATTTTAAATTTTGTCCAACGGCAAGTCATTAATTACATGGTTACAGACTGGAATTCTAACTCCACCACTAAGAAAAAGAACTGTGCCAGTATAAGCAAATACTGACATTTACCAGCCTGGTGTCAAAATACTCAGCTTTCATTCGCACATATGCATCTGTTTTAATTCTCCCCACAGCTCAAACCCCCTTCCTGAATCAAATGAACAGGCTTCAATTCAAAACAGCAACTTAAATGATTCAGAACTGAAGTAGATGGAACATCTATTAAGTGAAGTAATGAATCTTCAAGTAATAATTAACACTTGTGGGCTTGTTGCACCACAAGTCTCTTAATAGTTCTTATTCCCATTGATATAACCAGCATACACCCTACATGTGCTGAGACATACAACACCAGTTGCTCAGACCGTGGAATCAATCCCACGGTACAAACAGAGTGATCTGAATAGGTATAAGAGGCTAGATTTAAACTCTCACCCCCTGGATTTTAATAGAACAGAGATGGATACCACCAGCAGTAAAAGCCAACCAAGGATCATTATGCAAAACATCACTGTGTTTTGACCCCATACACGGTTAACTGTTAGAGGGATCAGTGCTCTGTGAAGCTGCATTAGCTATGGCATTCTAGCTACCTATTAATATATCATGCAGACCAGAGAGCACTTACTGCTTGTGTTAATGATGATCTCTCCAGCCTGAGGGTTGGGTTCGCTTTCCTGGAAGACCTGTGGGAGCCCCACAGCACGGATTGCTGGATCCAGGACCACCGAGCTCTCGTTGACTGTTAACTCACTGGCCCCAGTTATCTGATTCGCTGAAGGTCCCCCTATTGATCCCTCGTAATCTGGTGGGATATCATCAGTGCAGTCTGCATTTGGCTACACAGAGGAAAGGCAAAAAAAAAAATAATAATAATGCTATGACTTTGTTATATGTCCATGCAAATTTATCAGACAATAGCTCAAGAAAATGTGCTGTGGGTCAATTTAGCGCAAACAATGTGTCCTATAATTAAATGCACACAGAGGTCTATTGTGCTACCTGTCAAATCACATGCACTTACTTCATAATGTCAGTTTCATCACAATCATTTCTGTACGGGGGACTGTGCTTTAAAGCCGGGAGGGGGTTATACAGCAATGTCCCAGTGCAAAGCATACTAATAATACTGGACACAACTTCTCATTCATAATTTCATGGATGTCAAATTTCAATAACTTCTAAGTAAATAACCTTACAGTAAGTAAACACAAACACAACAATGCAAGAGTTGCGTCATTAAAGGCCCTAGTGTTTCAAGCAACCAGGCTCAACAGAAGGGTGTTATCATGAGAGAGCATCCCTACCTAAAAGCTGTAAGAGTACCAACAGCAACAGGGAATCAGAAGGAGATCGGTTGCCCAAGTTTTAGTTTTCTAGCAAGGACTTATTTTTATAAAACAAATAAATAAATACATAAACCAAATCACATTGAAAGAAAAAAAATGGGCAGTCCTCCCAGAGAATTAATTTTCTTTATTGAATATTTAATTTCTTGGCTGTCAGTCCCAGTTTGTTTGGCTGCAAAGGCTGCAGGTCTCCCAAACAATATTAAAGACATGGAAAAAAAAAAGCGCAAGAAGGTCCCTAAAATGTAGTAAATCATGATTTGAATATTATTTATTACTTCATATTTTATATACTATATTTTTGAGAATTCTACACAAAGTATTACTTTGTTTCACTGATGGAACTGACATGTACCCGCATGGACCTCTTAGAACTACATTTGCCATCATCCTCGTGCTCATATATGTAACCGAGATGGATTTATCAGTGAGTAGGCAGATGATGGGAAATGTAGTTCTGAGAGATCCATGCAGGTACATGGGAAGTCATCTTGAGGCAGGGAATGCAATGTAAAAGTTAAAAAAAAAGTGGTCAAAATGTAAAAAAAAACCAAAAAAAACATTTTAAACAATACACGCACCTTACGTAAACAGTTACAACAACACATGGGAACATGTAACACAATAAAATAAAAAGGTCCTTATGTACTCTAAGTGTGTTTACTTACTGGAATTCCTAATGCTTTGAGAATGTTCATCTTGCACATTGGGCATGTGCGATGATCCTGAAGCCATGGATCTACACAGTTCTTATGGAAGAGATGCCTGTCAATGAATAAACTAGTCAGTTTACCGTCCAACCACTTCCAAAGATATGACCTTCATTCATATAATAAGCAAATATCAAATTTTGGCACACCTCACTGTATATGTGTGAAAACTTCCAACATTTTTTTTCTTAGTCAGTTTTGTTAGGAAGAATAACCAAATTGGCTGAACCTTAGTAATTGCATGAATTCTCTAACAGCTGATCTACAAAATGACATTTGCTGTAATTGTATACGGTATCTGTGCAAATTGAATTTTAGTGCCGAATGCAATTTTCCATCCTAGATTCATGTGTTTTTATCAGTGCCAATGAGAAAAAGTGGGAAACTGACATGAACCGAAGTGAACCGAGTAAATATTGTTTTATAAGCTCATTTTTTCAAGCATAGCACACATGCTGTAGTCAAATATTGGCACTGCTCACTAGTTAAACAAATTCAGCTCGAATCATACAACGGAAACTTCATGCAACATGGCAACGACATGATTCATATTCAGTGGCCCAAAATAATTTAATTATCAGTAAATGAGTGCACTCACCTTATGTACAATACAGTATATATACATGCACGTATATAAATTAAAATTAGAAATGAAAATGTTTAGTGTTGGCGTATATTTTTCATGTTTCATACCATAACACTTCTCTTAAAATGTCTTGTACACTAGGTATTCAGTAGATATTTTAACTAAGCAATAGGGTTAGTCAGTGCTTTGACATAATATACCCTGCTCCAATGCATGGTGATGGCGCCATAAGATTTGTTTCATACCGATTTGGTAGTGAATTTTAACACAACTTTTGTTTAAGTAATGTGCATTATACAAAGCAAAAGATTGAATTGTGCATGTGACATTTAATGTGTGATTTATAGTATTCACACATTGTCAAACAGAGGGAAAAAAAAGGAAAAAAAAAAACACATGACAGTGCGTGATGGCCACCTGATAAACCTTCAAAGGTTTAGAACTACCTTCAAATTCCTGGCTAGCAAACGAACCTTCAAACACAGCTTTAGACTTGATAAACTGAAAATGTTATCATTCTAATTGGGATGTAACAAATACATACATTGTTACTCTATTTAAGTGACTTCTGTGATATTTTATTCAATCTGATGAAAACCTAGCAGTCGAAGGCGGCATGGCTTTTTCTTTTTTTTTTTTTCTCTGAAGTTGAAATAATTAAATACATTTCTGGACTTTGTCTCAGAGAGTGCTGTCAACCTTTATTTTTGTTAATGTATCAGTTTTTTGACTACACACCTCACCAATTTTTGATGAGCACTACTTTAAAAAAAAGGTATTTTAACTGCACTTAAAATCTGCACGTCCCAGCTTTTGTGCACATTTGTCAGCTTTGTATCTTACAGTGATCTCAGATACAGGCACATTCTAATCACTGTCTTTTTTAAACCACAAAACCAAAGTGTCCTCAACATCAGGGTACCGAGCAAAATCAGAAATGCTCATGACTTGCATCCACAGCTTACATTGGCCTGTGTTACTGTATCCTGATTTTTCAGAATGGTTGACAAAGTGTTTGCAGGAATGCTGAAATCTGCAGTAACATCTTTCTTTTTCTGTACGGTGGTGTTTTCAACACTTCCGCTTTTGTCTGCAAGGATAATGCATGTCTTTTGTGTTGGTCACTTACATACTTCAATACTTCACGGAAATTGCATTGATACGCAAGCATTATGGCAACTCAAATTGTGTCTATAGCATGATTCGCACGGGACTAAAAAGCAGGTGTCCTCAGAGTTGGTCAAAAGTAATTTGCACAAACAGGAAATCTGCGGTGAGTGAATTACAGGGAGTATTATAGGGAGTAATTTACAACAAGCAACTGCTAAATTTGGCCTGGACCATGTAGCAGATGTACAGTATCAGGGCGTTTGTTAAAACGAATGTGAATGAGAATTGACTATAAAATAAAATAAAAAAAAAAACAAACAATGTATACAGGTTCCATTTATTTACAGGATAATTTACAGTAAGTGGTGTTAAGTTTTATTCATTTTAATGTCCTAATATGTCAGCTAAACATTGGATCTGGTGGTGGTTTCTCTTTGTATTGTACTGTGACAAGATGACTGGGCGGTGACATCAGGGCAGAAGCAGGAAGGTAAACACACGCCAGGCAAATACTGCAGTTAAAGGCGGCGTCGTTTTTATTCAGCAAAAATAAATAAAATGTTTAAACAAAAACACTGTGTGCTTGCAGAGCAAAATAAATATTTTAAATAAAACAGATCACGAACACAAAATAAATAAAACACAGGTCAGGCCTCTCTCCTGCTGCTGCTCCTGGAAGCTCTTCCTCCTTCCTCCCATCCTCTTTCCTCCCTTTCTCCTTCCTCACTCTCCTTTTCTCCACACGCAAGAAAAAACAAAACTAGAAAAATAGCAAAAACGAAAAAAAAACCCAGAAACTGCAGTATCCTCTTCTGCCTGCGTCCAGGAGGCGCTGGTGATCCCACCCTGGACACCACGTGTGACAGGGTGGCTGAGACGGTGACGTCAGACAGAAGCAGGAAGGTAAACACACACCAAGCAAGTACTGCAGTTAAAGGCCGCGCCGTTTTTATTCAGCAAAAAATAAATAAATTGTTTAAACAAAAACACTGTGTGCTCGCAGAGCAAAATAAATATTTTAAAAAACACAAATCACGAACACAAAATAAATAAAAACACAGGTCAGGCTGGGCAGAATGCCTTCACTGTTCCTGTGTTTTTTTAAGTTTCGTTTTTCTCTTTCTCTCTCTCCTCGCTCCCTACGCTCCTCTCGAACACCCACCCCGAACATGGAGAGCTGCAGGCTTTTTATATCGTGGCCGAGGGGTTTAACTGGTTAGTAATTATTCTATTACCCCTCGGCCACAATCTGCACGAGTTTATTAAATTACTCTGTGGATGGGATTTCCCATCCACGCTACTAAAATAATAACAAACAAACATTCGGCTTGCCGTCACTAACACAATAAATAAATCATAAATAAATACAAAATAACACAGGGGCGGAGGGGGAGACCCCATTCTAAAAATAAATAAATACATTTAAAGCAGCAGGGCTTACTGCCGCCCTGCTACATGTACCTATTGGTCTAATAAAACAATGTCACATGATACATGTCAGTGATCGTATTAGTTTTACAGAGACAGAAGCCTTTCTGTGCATCTCAGAGCTTTTGTGAAGCAATACAAGCTGTTCCGTGCAGTGGTATGTAAGGGAAATGTCATATCAAAATGTCCGTAAAGTAAAAAGTACGGCTGTAGGAACATAACAGGTTAGGCCCACAGGCTTGACCAAGTTTGACTCCCTAGAATTACCAGATGTTGAACCTAATTCAATATAGTTATTGTGAGCAATGATATTGTAAGTTTGGAAAACTCCAAGAGCAACCACAAGGCTGTCTGTTTTAGAGTGAGTTTGTACAGTCAGGCTGTGTGGTCCAGTGGTTAAAGAAAAGAGCTTGTAACCAGGAGGTCCCCGGTTCAAATCCCACCTCTATCACTGACTCATTGTGTGACCTTGAGTAAGTCACTTAACCTCCTTGTGCTCCGTCTTTCGGGTAAGACGTAGTTGTAAGTGACTCTGCAGCTGATGCATAGTCATAGATAAAAGGCGTCTGCTAAATAAGCAAATAATAATAATAATAATAATAATAATAATAATAATAAAGTCAGAGAAAAAGGAGCATGCTATCAACATCTATCATGCAAAGTCAGAAAAAGGCCAAAGCTCACCTACACAGTTTGAACCAACAGCTCCAAACATGAACGAATAAGTTAGAGAAAAGGGAGCTTGTTTTTTATAACTGGACTGCAACACTGCTAAGCTCTGAATAACATCTAGAAAGCACCCAATAATAAATAAAATTGAAGACTCAAAGACTGTTTAAAAGGACATTAAAATACAAATAAATTCACTACCTAGGACTGTCATTAAAGAAGAGGAAAAATGATTTAAAAGACTCAATTAATGGACTGAATTGACCTACCAGGAATGGTCAATTTACAAACAAAGACTGAAAGGGGACACCGCTCTACAAGACGTCATGCATGCTCAACACTGCGTCAACTCTGCGAAACAAACTGAGCATTCCCAATTAAACTAAATAGAAACTATACTTGGGGAATTAAATAAATGTGTATTTGCAGAACAGTTGATAGTGTAATGTAAAAAGGGTGTGTGTTACTTTATTTTCTTGCAAAAAGAAAGGCTAGTTTTAATATTCTATTAAAGTGAATTACAGCTAACAGTTAGAATTGCAAAGCGATCTATGAACTTGAATAAGGGGGGCTAAATCTTGTTTTCCTTAAAGAACAGATGAATGGGTGTGAAAATGTTTTTGTGCCGTGATACTAATTAAAGGAGATAGATAGATAGATAGATAGATAGATAGATAGATAGATAGATAGATAGATAGATAGAGACAGACAGACAGACAGGCACACAGTGCCTATAGTAAGTATTCACCACCCTTAGACGTTTTCAGTTTGTTGTGTTAAAACCTAAAATCTTGATGCATTTAAATGAGATTTTTTTTCCTTTGATTTACACAACCTACTCAACACTTTGAAAAGGCAAGAGAATTTTTATTGTGAAACAACAGTTAATGAAAAATAAAAAAAATACTTAGATGTCTTGGTTAGATAAGTATTTACCCCCCTGAGTCAATACTTGGTAGAACCACCTTTGGCAGCAATTACAGCTGTGAGTCTTTTGGGGTAAGTCTCTACCAGGTTTGCACATCTGGATCGTGCAATATTTCGCCCATTCTTCTTGGCAAAATTGTTCAAGTTCCGTCAAGTTGGATGGGGATCGTTGGTGTTCAGCAATCTTCAAGTTTTGCCACAGATTCTTAATAGGATTCAAGTCCGGGCTTTGACTTGGCCACTCTAGGACATTCGATTTCTTGTTTTTAAGCCACTCCAATGTCGCTTTGGCTGTGTGCTTGGGGTCATTGTCCTGCTGAATGGTGAATCTCCGTCCCAGTCTTAGGTCTTTTGCAGACTGAAGCAGGTTTTCCACAAGGATTTGCCTGTATTTAGCTCCATCCATTTTGCCCTCTACCCTGACAAGCTTCCCAGTCCCTGCCGATGAAAAGCATCCCCATAGCATGATGCTGCCACCACCATGCTTCACAGTAGGGATGGTGTTACCTGGGTGATGTGCTGTGTTGGGTTTGCGCCAGACATAACACTTTGCATTTAGGGCAGATAGTTCAATTTGTGTTTCATCTGACCACAGAATCTTTTGATACATCTTTTCAGAGTCTCTCACATGTCTTTTTGCAAATTCCAAGTGGGATTTTACATTGGCTTTTTTCAGAAATGGCTTCCTTCTTGCCACTCTTCCATACAGGCCAGATTTGTGGAGTACCTGAGCTACTTTTGACACATGGACAGTTTCTCCCATCTCAGCCATGGAACGCTGTAGGTCTTTCAGAGTTGTCATTGGTCTTGTGTCCAGTGAATTCCCACACCCTCCCACATCCCATTAATTAGAATTCACTGAATTTATATTCATTTATTTGCTTACTCAAACAATTATCCTGCTTGCATATTCATATTATTATATTTACTGATTTAAGAATATAATCAGTTCTTATGGATTATATTCCGATTATAGACAATGAATGTATAGCTTTCACTTGTAATTAACATTTACACTGAGATTTTGCTGAACCAGTACTGCTTACTGAGATTAATGTGCTGATTTATAATATTTTGATATTAACCTTCTTTCCTACTTTTGTACTGCATTTTAGTCACAAACTTTTCATAAAAGTTCGAAGACAGAAAAACATTGCGTGCTTTATTGTGCAATTGTTTCCTTGCAATCTTGAGCTTGTTTGGGAAAAATTTGTAACCAAGAGTGCTAACTGAATTAAACCGTTACACACATTAATTATCTTCATGGGGTATCTTAACAGCCATTCACCCCCACATGTCAGTTAAAGGGTTAATTTTCACTGAACCCTACCAGTAATGGAACATGACTGAAAGAATCATATAAAACACTTAAATCTAAACCGAATGAACAGTTAAAACATAAATGGAAAGAACAGACTTAATAACTGTCATTTTAGATGTGGGTACTTTCAAAGCAATTACACAGCATGCTGAAAGTATCTAAATCAAGGAAAGGAACTGAATGCTGATTATTTAAAATCCCTAAATTTGAGTAGCATATCGTATAAAAAAAGAAAAAAAAAAAAAACACAGGGATTACAGAGCAGGGATGTGGCCAATTCAAATGGAGGCCCCTGGAAGGTACTGTAGGATAATAGGTTTATATACCTGACTTTAAAACAAGTGGACTCAGGTACTACAGCAATCAATTTTTAAGCATTAACTTTTTAAATTAACACTTTTTGTTGGTTTTGTTACTTTATTTATTAGGACTAGCTCATCCCATCATTTACATATAATACCAGCCCACACAACTCTTCAATGAAAAGGTGTCATAACTGGGAATAGTAACTAAACAATGATCAAATCTTAAGCAAAGTAATTTCTTACCGACATGGTAAAATTCGGACAACATCATTTGGTTTGTACCCCTCGATGCAAACTGCACAGTTATCATACTCTGGTTCTGTTTCCTGAAGAAAAACAAAACAAAATGCTCTAGCGTTACTTTTATTATTATTATTATTATTATTATTATTATTATTATTATTATCTTAGCAGATGCTTTTACCAAGCAAGTCACAAACATTTTCAATACATACATATTTTTACTGAGCTATTAGCTTTAATGGCAAGGCCACATCTACTTGTAGTGTGCCAAAAAACACAGCAGAAAAATAAATAAGTACTTCTCAGAGAAGTGGTATTTTACCTTGTCTCCCTTCCTAATGGTTCGGACTTGAAGTTTACTGATGGCTTTTTTTGCTGCATCTCCAAGTCGCCTCTGAAAAGACATAAATTCCACACTTTTGAACTCCCAGAACACGGAAATACTATAATACTGGCATTTAGAGAAGGACTGCATTAAAACCAGTTACATTTGACAAGAACAAAAAATAGTGACCTCCATTCCAGCAGTGGAGAAGTTAAGTTATTGAATTAAAGGTTATGCCAGTCTAACAAGACGGCTCTAAATTGGCAACAAAAAGGGCAAGGCCAAAATGGCCTTCAGTTCAGTAAATTTGTAGAGGGCACCAAGGCTACTATCCAAAGCCACTAAACCAAAATGTAGGATGTTGTGTAATTTTGCTTAGGATTCATATATAAAAGGTAATTACTGGCCACAGAAAGAAACAACATAGTTTAACTCAATAATAACTATTTATGTATTCAGAAAATGTCATGTTTTGTGACCCAGCAGTCTAGCCTGAGAGGACATGGCATTTATAATTTTGTAACATCTAAAATGCAGAGTCGCTGTGTTGCATTTATGGATGCACTGAAAAAACAAAAACATTTATTTTATCATAAGATGGATAAATAACGATAATAAACAATGCAGAATAGTATTTTCCTACTGTTTCGGTTTCGTTTTGGTAAAAACAAGGACATTAAAATAAGGGGATAATGGCAATTGAAACATATTCAAGTTAGTTACAGTAAATATATATATATTTTTTTTTAAACCTGAAAAAAAACACTTGTAAGTATTGTAAACATTTCTAAACTTAGTACTCAATTGAAAAAATTATGAAGGTTAATACTTGCTCCATGTGAAATTGGATAGAGGAGAATGAACCCCTTCAAACTCCTATTGCATTTTGATTTTAAAAACCCACTGCCTACAACTGTCCTAAAATGCTTTTAGTACTTTAATATTGTCATCAACAGCAGAGAACCAACTAATTACCTGATTTCCCCATATTTCCATATTCTAAACTTATATAAATTTCTTATCCCGATTTCCCCTGGGAAACTCTGAAAAACCAAGGGACTGTTCTAGTAAAATATTTCCTAGGGAGTTCACAATTTATTTGTTATCCTGATTTCCCCTGGGAAACTCTGAAAAATCAAGGGACTATTCTACTAAAATATTTCCTAGGGAGTTCACACGTTTTGATTTTAGCCTGTGACCTCCTGCACTACATCCCAGTGTTCTAACTTCTGAACCAACTCATTATACAGCGCATAAATGTCATAATTATGGTTTTTGAAGAGCCAATATCAAATACTTTGCGTGATTTGAGAAAAGCATTAAAAGGTTGTTGCTATGCAACAAGAATAAAAAGAAAAGAAAATGTCTCCTTGAGGGAAGCATCTTTAATACAAGTTTGTTGTCTTGCCAGAAAATGCACCTTTGTTCTATTATTGTACTGCTTCCCACATAAAAAAAATAATAAAAAAATAGAAAAGTGACAAAAACACTATTGACTACTGCATGTAATAACTAGTGTTTTGGGCACTACCACAGAACATATTGTATTAGGTAGTAATACTGTATGCAGTATTTGTTAAATGGGTTACATTTTAACTTTAGACCTTGGCGGAAAATACACTTTTGTTTAAAACCACTGCACTACATATTGCTCAAGGGAGATCAGGGATGTTCTATTATTTTTTGTGAACAGCTTTGACCTCAGCTAAACCAGAGAGCGACCAGAAAGTAGAGACTTGCATGTCAAAGCTTGGTCACAGAACTGTTCTGTCACAGCATTCATACTCTGGTACCAGAAATCTGATGACCCCCAGCGAAAAGGTCAAGCTCACAAAAACCTGACATCATGCACTGTGAGATCAAGCGGAGCTTCACTCACTGCCACAACCCAGAAGGTCAAACAGGCTCCAGATTTACAAACACTTAAGAGGCTGACACCTGGCCAGGCAGCGTTAAGCCTGGTTCATACTTCCGTCGCAGATCAATGCAATACGTCAGGCTCACACAGCTATAAAAGTTGTGAAGCTTCACTATTTTCTGTACAAAGGACACATTGTGTCAAGGCCCTTTTTAATGTGTAGCTGTAGTTCATACTTTAAATACAGTTTAAATACATTATATCTATCACGCAGTTGTCTCCATCAGGCTTTACATTCTCTCCAGTCCTTTTCTAGTTGTTTTTCCCCCAAATACACATGAACGCTGCTTCTATTCTTTGGGCATCTCTATATTCTTTAAGTGAGAGGTTATATAAATGTCGATGTTTTATGAACCTCTTCTATTAAAAGTTCCTCGAAGTCTTGGCCCACGATGGTTATCAGATGCATGAGACGCATGTGTAGATGATGTAACTCGGAACTGTGGCACAAGGTCAGAGACTCTCGATTATGTTGGTCTGAAGTATGAACCAGCCTTTACTCTCTCCGTCTCCCCCCAAATGTTGAGACTGTACAGTGACTACAAATGTCATTACTTTCTAAATATTGTGATGTTTCTGTACAAGAATCATTTTTAAGGCATAACATTTGCTTACATATAAAAAGGTTGCAGTTTAATTGCATTTGTAATTGAGTTTTAATAAATGCTGTTATTTCTTGGTATGTTATGGTATTATGGCACATTTTAAATATTAAAGACTATAAAATGCAATTCTTACCTGGTTCCTGTCTCGTGCATTTGCATATCTAAACCTCTGGATGTAGTAGAAGACAAGCCAGGCCAGCGAGATGATCATGAGCACAATGAACGAGATGGATACGAAAACCACAGAGGTTCGGCTGACATATTTCTGGAGATTCCGAGTGCCGATGGTGATGTACATCATTACAGTCACATTCTTCTCAAGCAGGAGCATTAGCTCCCTTCCCTTGGGTTCAGGAATCATGATCACCACAATGTCTCCTGTACCTATGGAGAAGCAAAACACAAAATCTGCTTAATTTCACTGCAATACATAAATAGAGTGGCAGCACAGTGCCCTATGCAACAAGTGCCTAGACTATTTGCACCTAAATTGCCTGTGGTTCCGTTTCAAACAGTGCAATTTCCTTAAGCATTATGTTTTAAAGGCTTATGTTTTGACAGCAAATTGTATAACCTGGGTATGTTCTTGAATCACAAAGGAACATTGACAGCAGGCACTCCTCTTCTGCCTTACCTATCAAGCAGCAACAAACCTTAATTGTACATTGAAAAAGAGAAAAATAAACAACTCTACTACTGTTGCTTCCCATTAAAAAAAAACAACTACGGTACTGAAAACAGTATTACTATCTATGTATGGAAGTGGTATAACCAGTATTGTTTGTTAGCCCTGAACATGGTTTGCTCGGAGAGAAATGATACCAAAGAAAAACAAAAACAAACAAAAAAAAAACACACGTACGGAATTCCATGATTTTATACATGTTTTGTATCGTGAATGTTTCAGTAAAAGGGTAGCTTTATAAAATCACCTTGACAATGTTTGTACTAACGAGATCAAAAAACAGGATCGGATCCGGACTCACTAGACCCAGATCTTGAGAAAGCGTTGTACTAAACCAGGGGTGGGCAATCCTGGTCCTGGAGGGCCGGTGTCCCTCCTGGCTTTTGTTCCAACTGTGCTCTAAATTACTTAATTGTACTGATTATTACCAATTATTGGTCTAATTAAGTAATTTAGAGCACAGTTGGAACAAAAGCCAGGAGGGACACCGGCCCTCCAGGACCAGGATTGCCCACCCCTGTACTAAACGGATCATGAGCAGGCTCCACTGATCCGATTTTTTTTATCCGATTCTGGCGCTGCTCATACCGTAACTAGGGAAACTGACCAATGAGAAGCGAATATTCGTGGCGCAACGTTTAAAGATTCTGAATGTCAGAATATCAAGTACATTTAATTTAAAACAACATAAATCCCGTCCATACTTTTTTTTTTTAATCCCGTCCATACTGGAACCTATTGGAAGCAACTACTACATTTATCATTTAAAAATCCAACGCTTCTATTTATTAACAGATTGAGTACGTTAATATGTGGTTGTTGTTTTTTTTTTTAACTTCTAAAACATTTATAATAAATGTTACCGTTCACGGTCGTGTGTATTTTC
Organism: Acipenser ruthenus; assembly: GCF_902713425.1. Taxonomy (NCBI): domain Eukaryota; kingdom Metazoa; phylum Chordata; class Actinopteri; order Acipenseriformes; family Acipenseridae; genus Acipenser; species Acipenser ruthenus. The sequence goes on from NC_081189.1 coordinate 68,090,002, forward strand.
TGATGGATACGCTCACAATGCTGTATTCTTTACAGCAGTAAGTTAGCCACCAAACACACAAACAGCTAGCTGCAGCATCGGTTCAGGGCACATTATCAACACATTTTGAGCAAATTGAATCACGGGCTGATGATAGCTGCAACTAGAAAAATGTTCTGGACAGGGGGAGATCGAGGCTGTCAGACAAGGAAATTGACCAAAACATTAAAAAACAAAAAAACAAAAACAGAGTTCAATCTGATTAAACCCATGATTTAATTTTAAATCGGTAAAATGATATCGGCAGTATGACTTTGTCAACACACAAAACGTGTGAATAATATTTAGTTATGAGGCTTCGTCACACAGTCAGGTCTACTGTATTAGGCCATGACTGAGTGGTTTCTATACAGCGATATTTCCTTAATATAGTATTTATGGCTACTTTTAAAAACACTGTTACTTAGATAACATTAATGTTTTATAAAACGGTAAAGTATCTCCATTTTCACAAAATAATCTGATGGAAATATTTTTGTGAAATTCTGCAAATATTTGAAAAGTTTATTAAGTTACCATTATGTCTATTAATTATCTTAAATACAGTGTGCTTACTGAGTGTGCTTATTTAAATCCTTTACGTATTGTGATGGTGTATGTCAAACATCTCTGTTGTTCAATATATATTACAGTTTCATTCGTTTAATTTGCAAACATCAACAATAGAGCAGGATCAGATTGGGATCAGAGCTGAGTCTTAAAAGGAGGAATTACATTATTTTGTTTATTCCTTTGTTCAAAACTAAAAACATTTAATTTCTCAATTTATAAAACGTTCAATGAAGCTCTGATCCCACTCTGATCTTGGTCTGAAGCAAGATTGAAACAGGTTCAGATTCTGAGCCGAAACCGAGCTCAAGATCAGTTGTGATCCTTTTATAGTGCAACCCAATACGTCATAGGATCAAGATCGGAGCCTGGATCCAGGATCGGATCTGTTTAGTACAACCGGCCCCAGGAGATGGGCAACAATTTTGTGATCAAGGACGGCGGCTCCCTTTGAGAGGAACGGTGACAAGGTAATTGTATTGTAAACACACAGTATACTGTTCCAAAGTTATTTAAATACAATACAAGATAACAAAAGGATAACTTCCAGAGCTGAAAGTGGTGTATTTCTTTACTACAGTGCATGTCAACTTAAGAGGACAAAATGCACTTTGCATGCAGAGTTCCTACTACTGTAGTCTCTCTTTGCTTTCCAAGAATGATTGATCTAAAACAGCAACCGCCTCAGGGTAGTTCTGTTCAAACTAGGAGGAGCATTACTGCTCCTACACCTTCTAGACAGAGAGCCAGGCACCTCCCACCTCTGTGGTCAAAGTCAAAGCTGTCCAGGGATTAACCATGCAATCCAAAGACATATACTGTAGGGTATTTGTCCTATATGATCTTTGGATGGTCTTTCCTGTTACTCATAATTGTGCTGCTACAGTATGTACAGTCGTATTACAGGGCTGTCCCTATAATAAATCTCCTTTACTCATCACCATGACTGTTTCACAGTTTAGAAAATAAAATAAGATGCACAAAGTAAAGATAATAATAAAAACAGATACATTATAAATGTCTGATCTACATAAATTATATATATATATATATATATATATATATATATATATATATATATATATATATATATATATATATATATATAATTATATACACACACAGTACTGTGCAAAAGTTTTAGGCAGGTGTGAAAAAATGCTGTAAAGTAAGAATGCCTTCAAAAATAGACATGTTAATAGATTATATTTATCAATTAACTAAATGCAAAGTGAGTGAACAGAAGAAAAATCTAAATCAAATCCATATTTGGTGTGACCACCCTTTGCCTTCAAAACAGCATCAATTCTTCTAGGTACACTTGCACAAAGTCAGGGATTTTGTAGGCATATAGTCAGGTGTATGATTAAACAATTATAAGAAACAGGTGCTAATGATCATCAATTCAATATGTAGGTTGAAACACAATCATTAACTGAAACAGAAACAGCGGTGTGTAGGAGGAATAAAACTGGGTGAGGAACAGCCAAACTCAGCTAACAAGGTGAGGTTGCTGAAGACAGTTTACTGTCAAAAGTCATACACCATGGCAAGACTGAGCACAGCAACAAGACACAAGGTAGTTATACTGCATCAGCAAGGTCTCTCCCAGGCAGAAATTTCAAGGCAGACAGGGGTTTCCAGATGTGCTGTCCAAGCTCTTTTGAAGCAGCACAAAGAAACGGGCAACGTTGAGGACCGTAGACACAGTGGTCGGCCAAGGAAACTTTCTGCAGCAGATGAAAGACACATCATGCTTACTTCCCTTCGCAATCGGAAGATGTCCAGCAGTGCCATCAGCTCAGAACTGGCAGAAAACAGTGGGACCCTGGTACACCCATCTACTGTCTGGAGAGGTCTGGTCAGAAGTGGCCTTCATGGAAGACTTGCGGCCAAAAAGCCATACCTCCGATGTGGAAACAAGGCCAAGCGACTCAACTATGCACGAAAAAACAGGAACTGAGGTGCAGAAAAATGGCAGCAGGTGCTCTGGACTGATGAGTCAAAATTTGAAATATTTGGCTGTAGCAGAAGGTAGTTTGTTCGCCGAAGGGCTGGAGAGCGGTACACGAATGAGTGTCTGCAGGCAACAGTGAAGCATGGCGGAGGTTCCTTGCAAGTTTGGGGCTGCATTTCTGCAAATGGAGTTGGGGATTTGGTCAGAATTAATGGTCTCCTCAATGCTGAGAAGTACAGGCAGATACTTATCCATCATGCAATACCATCAGGGAGGCATCTGATTGGCCCCAAACATACAGCGAAAGTCATTAAGAACTATCTTCAGCGTAAAGAAGAACAAGGAGTCCTGGAAGTGATGGTGTGGCCCCCACAGAGCCCTGATCTCAACATCATCGAGTCTGTCTGGGATTACATGAAGAGAGAGAAGCAACTGAGGCTGCCTAAATCCACAGAAGAACTGTGGTTAGTTCTCCAAGATGTTTGGGCCAACCTACCTGCCGAGTTCCTTCAAAAACTGTGTGCAAGTGTACCTAGAAGAATTGATGCTGTTTTGAAGGCAAAGGGTGGTCACACCAAATATTGATTTGATGTAGATTTTTCTTCTGTTCACTCACTTTGCATTTTGTTAATTGATAAATATAAACTATTAACATGTCTATTTTTGAAAGCATTCTTACTTTACAGCATTTTTTCACACCTGCCTAAAACTTTTGCACAGTACTGTATATATATATATATATATATATATATATATATATATATATATATATACACACACTGTATATCCAGCAGACATTGTGGTTCAACAAAAATGATGTCCCCCCCGTCAAATTTTATTAAGCATTTAGAAATGCTATTAAATATAAATGTACATGTGGAACAGGTTGTATGCAACCTGCAGCTACGTTAGTGAACAGGTGGCAGAAAGCCTTGGTAAAGTGGCTGTACTAAAAAAATAAATAAATAAAAGTGAATATTACTTATTCTCTCTATCTGGGCTTCAACTGGACTAATCAGACAAGTGTCTCTGAGGCCATATTCTGATTCTATATTTAAACACAGCTGGCAGACATTAATCCTGATACCCTTGGCAACGGCTAAGCAGGGTCCCCCGAGCCATCCCTCCAACCTCACAATATGAGAAATAGAGCCAGTAGCGCAGACTGCCAATGTAATAAATCATTCCCTTGACTTCGTGTGCGTACAGTAGTAATAAAGGATTGACAGGCAGGACGCCTGTTACAAGAAGGACACATTACAGAATTGTGTTATTTTAAGACAAACTGCCTTATAAAAGTTACTTATTTAGTTTGATCATTAGTTTATTTATTTATTTATTATATTAAATTTCAGGCTATATACAGACTATCGGCACCATAGCAATGCTTCTACAATGTATACACAGTTAAAAGCAGAGATGGACATTTGTTTAGACTTGTGATGTAATATGAATGGTGCTTCAGTAACAAGCTCTTCACCTTGCTCAAACTGCAAATCCTGTTAAAGTAACTGCAAACGTGGAGAGTAAGGCATCTGCCCAGTGGGACCCTATGAAAACCAGTGGTTATTTAAGTCAGATTTCCCTAACAACATACTGCACAGCAGAGAAGAATGTGGTCAGTGGGACTGCCAGCACAGTGGTGTGGTGCCCCACTAGTACTAAGCTTTGTTGCATTATACTGTACGTTCTCTCTCTCTTTAAAAGGGCCTGGCAAGGACATGAATTTGTGAAGATGAATTTGATGCATTTTCTGAATATTCTGGCATGCAAGGTCTCAGCAAAATGTTAATATTTTTCATGTTTCTCTTGTTCAGTAGCCTATTCTAATCATTTTGTTTCTCCTTAGTTTTGTACTTGTCCAGTACGCCCTCATATTTACTGTACCTTTACCTCAAGATTTCTATCCTGTTATCAAATTAAAAAATAGAAATAAATAAATAATTATGAAATGACTGATATGACTGGTAGAATAACGTAAATCTGATAACTTAATAAAGAAATAATACCAAGTTTCATCACAATTTAATAAGCGGCCTTCCAAATGTGGGCAAAAATATATAAAAGTGTGACATACTGTACTGCACAGATGGACAAATGCATTTATGTATGGCCAGCTCCTCTATATCCCTGTTGCCAGGATATTAAATAAAAACACACAAGAGATAAGGACCAGAAATAGTCCAACAAATAATGTAAAACCTGGTAAGATGGCAACAGAATGGCAAGCACGGCAAATTACTTTGTTGATTCGCATTACCGGGCTCCCATGAAACAAAGTGCACTGTGGCGTATCATGACAGATAGAGGATGCAACAAGCTCTGAATAAATTGAAAGACACAATCATTTCAGATGCTGCTGGGTTAATCCTTCAAGCTAATGAGACACTGACTTTCTGTTCTCTGAAATGTCAAGGTCAAATACCTGAGATTGAGTAGAAGTTTTATTTATTTATTTATTTTTTTTACAAAATGTTTTAACAACCTTCAATTGTCCCCTTGTTCTGCTTCATTCATATATTGGAGAATGAAAGTGGTACAAGCACCTATCTTCTGATGTACACACAGTAATTGGGTTAATTATTAGAAACTGTGTCTTTTTTATCCACCTGCCTAAAGGCATCATTGTCTTTTGTTACAACCACGGTAAAAAAAATAAAAAAAATAATATGTGTCACATTTCTGACTGACCACGAAGACATTTAAATTTAGGGGCTTGCAAGTATTGCAGTTGTTTCTTTTTTAGTTTTAGAACTGCAATTGTCCTTTTGTCTTTCAGAGGAAAGAAATCATGTCAGTAATGATTTGTAGTACAATAAATCTAGACACATGACTATGCTGCTGAATGAAATGCTAGGTTGTAAAGTACAGAGGAGGGGAGAAAGCAGGCCAGTGTTACTGTTTTGCCACATGAGCTACTGTAGTTCCACACCAACGTCATTACCTTTCTGTAACATGGATTTCACAGCCTGGCCCCCTTGGGTTTCAGCCGATTACTTGGAAATAAGATTATACTGTTAACCTGCATTTTACCATTCAAACAAAACACAGACTTAAAAAAACACATTAAAAAAACCAACACACAAAAAAAAGAAAAAACCCATAGCCAGGCAATACAATGTGACCAAACAAAAGAAGAAGAAAAAAGAAAAGCCTGCATTTTGATAAGAAGGGCTGTACACCAACTTTTTTTTCCAGTTAAAAAAAATATCCAGGTTGCCAGGAGTGAAATTTAGGTTGCCTGAAAAAAAAAAAAAAATAAATAAACATTGCTATTTTCTTAAAATGTATTTATCTCATTTACCAAGCAGGACACCCTTATCCAGGCCAACAAACAATGAACATTTCATTGTGATACACAGCATCACTTTCAGTCACTGATATACAGTGCCTTGCGAAAGTATTCGGCCCCCTTGAACTTTGCGACCTTTTGCCACATTTCAGGCTTCAAACATAAAGATATGAAACTGTAATTTTTTGTGAAGAATCAACAACAAGTGGGACACAATCATGAAGTGGAACGAAATTTATTGGATATTTCAAACTTTTTTAACAAATAAAAAACTGAAAAATTGGGCGTGCAAAATTATTCAGCCCCTTTACTTTCAGTGCAGCAAACTCTCTCCAGAAGTTCAGTGAGGATCTCTGAATGATCCAATGTTGACCTAAATGACCAATGATGATAAATAGAATCCACCTGTGTGTAATCAAGTCTCCGTATAAATGCACCTGCACTGTGATAGTCTCAGAGGTCCGTTTAAAGCGCAGAGAGCATCATGAAGAACAAGGAACACACCAGACAGGTCCGAGATACTGTTGTGGAGAAGTTTAAAGCCGGATTTGGATACAAAAAGATTTCCCAAGCTTTAAACATCCCAAGGAGCACTGTGCAAGCGATAATATTGAAATGGAAGGAGTATCAGACCACTGCAAATCTACCAAGACCTGGCCGTCCCTCTAAACTTTCAGCTCATACAAGGAGAAGACTGATCAGAGATGCAGCCAAGAGGCCCATGATCACTCTGGATGAACTGCAGAGATCTACAGCTGAGGTGGGAGACTCTGTCCATAGGACAACAATCAGTCGTATACTGCACAAATCTGGCCTTTATGGAAGAGTGGCAAGAAGAAAGCCATTTCTTAAAGATATCAATAAAAAGTGTCATTTACAGTTTGCCACAAGCCACCTGGGAGACACACCAAACATGTGGAAGAAGGTGCTCTGGTCAGATGAAACCAAAATCAAACTTTTTGGCAACAATGCAAAACGTTATGTTTGGCGTAAAAGCAACACAGCTCATCACCCTGAACACACCATCCCCACTGTCAAACATGGTGGTGGCAGCATCATGGTTTGGGCCTGCTTTTCTTCAGCAGGGACAGGGAAGATGGTTAAAATTGATGGGAAGATGGATGGAGCCAAATACAGGACCATTCTGGAAGAAAACCTGATGGAGTCTGCAGACTGGGACGGAGATTTGTCTTCCAACAAGACAATGATCCAAAACATAAAGCAAAATCTACAATGGAATGGTTCACAAATAAACATATCCAGGTGTTAGAATGGCCAAGTCAAAGTCCAGACCTGAATCCAATCGAGAATCTGTGGAAAGAACTGAAAACTGCTGTTCACAAATGCTCTCCATCCAACCTCACTGAGCTCGAGCTGTTTTGCAAGGAGGAATGGGCAAAAATTTCAGTCTCTCGATGTGCAAAACTGATAGAGACATACCCCAAGCGACTTACAGCTGTAATCGCAGCAAAAGGTGGCGCTACAAAGTATTAACTTAAGGGGGCTGAATAATTTTGCATGCCCAATTTTTCAGTTTTTTATTTGTTAAAAAAGTTTGAAGTATCCAATAAATTTCGTTCCACTTCATGATTGTGTCCCACTTCTTGTTGATTCTTCACAAAAAATTACAGTTTCATATCTTTATGTTTGAAGCCTGAAATGTGGCAAAAGGTCGCAAAGTTCAAGGGGGCCGAATACTTTCGCAAGGCACTGTACGTTGCATCAGTTCAGACTTTCATATAGTCTGGCCGATGTGTCCTTTCCCCTGCTCTCCGCCATCTGTTCCACTTAACCTGGAATTTGCATTGCCGTTTCTCCTCATACGAAATCCCTGCATCCCCTTTACCGGCAGCCTGTGGCACAGCAGAGACTGATGATGTCGAGCGGATACATCCCTCTTGTTGATCGCCGCTTTCCTTCATTTATTTGGAAGGGGTGAATCCAAATTGAAAAAGCCTCTTCTGACTTTTTTTTTTTACATACTTGGTTATACTGTGGTGAACTGGACAGTTTATACAGATAACGGCGAGAATGTTGTGTTTCCATCAACGTCATGCACGTCATGCATATATGATGTACCTGTGATGTACAGCAGTATACAGCACTTAATTTCAAAGTCGTGTGTAGGTACTGTCCTTTTTAAATACACGTAAGCATTGATGCCGATTTAGTCAATCAAAAACAAACTTGGACGTGACTCTACCACATCAGTTTTTCAGGGTCCGACTGGAAGTGATGTAAATGGTAATAGTGTTCGTGCTGTGCCTTGTGCTTGCATCAAAATGCGTCCCAGAAACACCTGCATTCTCCTTAATTTAAAAAAAATGCAGGAATTTAACCACACCACAACGCCCCCTCTCAAAGTTACTCACACATATTGTGTTACAGTGCTCGTAGATACTTGGCACAAACATGCAGTAAGGAATAGATATATGGAATTCATGCCTGTGTGGGTGTGGGTGTGGTTCTCCAGCTGTATCGGTTTAACAAGCACTGAAGTTTACATAAAATTGATTTTAAAACCTTTACAACACATATCACCACAAAGCTTAAACTAATTTGAGGGAAATTATCTGTGGTAACAGGAAGTTTTATAGTGCCGACACTAGAATCGTTGAATCCCTGACATTCTATGAGCACCAACAGGACAGCTGTGAGAATGGGTTTGCATGTCTACATTAACATTCAATGAATGTTATTTTTCACATATCTGTTGAAGTAATTACATTTGAAACCAAAGGGTTACAGTAGTGTCTAAAAACATGGGGAACATTTTGTACTTAAAGAAAAGTATAAAAGGACACTTTTCTTTATCTCATAATCTTATAAAAATCTTGTTTTTGTCTCTCACAGCCTTGGAGAACTGCACTGTTCAGAAAATGCAAGCAGGTCTGTACAATGTACAATTCCGTAACAATTGTGGGGGATAGAAGGATGTCATCAAAAAGGAACAGTTAAAACGCATGAGACAAAAACAAACCACCCCTGCCACCCCCGCTGTTATTGTTTTTAATGTATGTCTACACTTCAACCTTCACGCTACTCAGGCAGCCCACAAACAAACATGAAAACAAATGTTTAAAGTTTAAAAAAAAAACACACTGATACACATTCATGTTGTAAGCCCACTTTTAATGAGCTAAAATGGTGACAGATGTACTGTAAATAGTGATAATATTATATACCAAGGTTAGGATGATCAACATGTTACAAAATAAGATCTTTATTGCGTGTATGTCTGACAACTTGTTTAAAATCCAGGTACCTGATTTTCATTTTTTCTTTTTTTTTTTTAAACGTATTTAGATCTAGGACTGTTTAAATACTGTTCATTAAAACAGGGACTTACCAGTATGCTTTATGTAGATCAACACTAAAATATATTAGATTCGTCCATGTTATTACCAGGTCTTGCAAATCTGGAGAGCACACTGCAGACATTAACTACATCACAAAAAGACACAGAGCTGCTGTCCCCGCATAAACAGAGAGACACTTGTAAGGGGTTCATGTATGTAGCTATAAATCAAGGGAAGTAATGTTAAACCTTTACAATGCATTAGTAAGACCTCACCTAGAATATTATGTCAAGTTCTGGTCACCTCGTGACAAAAAGGATATTGCTGCTCTAGAAGAGTGCAAAGAAGAGCAACCAGGCTTTGCAGGCTAAAAAGAATCAAATATATTCAGTCTTGAACAATCAAGACTACGCAGTGACCTAATTCAAGCATTCAACCACTCAACCTGCACTCATTGTGAAACCACTTTAACCCAGAATTGTCAAAAACGAAGCATAGTAATTGCAGTAAGAACCACTGAATGACTGCAGACTTCATAAAAGGGTAAGCGTCTGTGCTCTCTATCACTCATGACCCCTTTATTTTTTCTTGGAGCGCATCCTTGAGTGAGACAATCTTGACGTTGGCCAATGCTGCTTTCTCTCTCTCTCTCTCATGAGTCAGGAGTTACAAATAACTTACTTACGTTTCCAAATGTTGTGTCCAGCCATTGTAGAACCAAAAAGTGAACATAAAAATAAAATCTAAACTTAATGGAAGCAATGAAAGATGTGCCAATTCCCTGCAGTGAGTGTGATTAACCACGTTAGGAAACTGGAAGTGAGAGAATGGGAATTTCAGGAGAACGCTGCCTTGTAAGGCTAACAACTCACAATTTGAATTGATTTCTTCTTTATTAACTACTGCATATCTGATATCCAACATGGCAGAAAGAGGAATCCGAAGTTTGAGACATTGTTATTATTTTAACCAAAGTGCAAACACGTATAAAATCTCGACCGCTGGACTGAAGAACATAGCCATACCTGACAGGTGTTGGTGGACTGTCCCCCTTATTCTCTAACATTTACTGTATTCTGTATTTTACAAAAAAAAAAAAAAGCTACATATCGTCAAGGAAAGTCATTACAACGGATAAGACAGACGTGACAAATTTTGGTGGAGGAAAAAAAATGAAGAGTTCTATCTGAAATTACTGTACAAACAGAGGAATTAGCAGATACTGTATGTTAAAACACAGAGTACCATACATTTTTTAAGATTAAATCTTTCTAATTATAAAATAGCACACTTTTTTAACGTAGATATTTTTTTTAAACCGACAATTCAATTACTGCCGAGTTGTGTCTTTTGTTGGATGAGAGCCCATAGAGCACTCTGCAGAACAAACAGCAGCAGTAGCTCTACAACTGAATATTAATAGCCCGTTGAGATATGCATTATCCAAATGGATTAGGCTAGTACTAAACAGTAGTTCATCATAGACGCCTATATGCTGACAAGTCACAATGATCTCCAGCTGAATTTTAACTCTGTAAAAAAATACCTAATCATCACGTCCCTCTCAGAATTCTCTTTGTGCCCTTACTTGGGCTTGAACAACTACAGTACAGTAGATTGGATAGGTAAATCACAAGTCTATATTTATACTAGGAATGTGCTTTTGGTACATTTTCATGAATCTTTAAATGCTATGCAGATGTCAGTGTTTAAAACATATCTACATACACACACACTCTTTATATTATATTACAGCCCTGGTTAGTTTTTTCTAAGCAAAGAAACCTATTTAAGCGTAAATAAGCAAATAATGTTTTAACATTGTAAAGACTTAACTACAAAGTAAAAAAAAAAAAAAAAAAAAAAAAAAAAAGCACAAACCACCACCACATGTACACGCCAAGTATATATTGAAATTAGGGCTGTCACTCGATTCAAATTTTTGATTAGTTAATTTATGGGCATTAGTTGATTAACGGGTAGATTCATCTGTGCACATTTTTAATAAAGGTACCGGTCTTATAGCAGCTGTCCTGCATGTAATACTAAAAAAATCAATAGAATCTAAATATATATTATATATATATATATATATATATATATATATATATATATATATATATATATATATATATATATATATATAATAACACTTATTTTTATATATGCAGAGTCACTTACAATAGGACATTGATTTAACATCTCATCTGCAGGATGGAGCACAAGGAGGTTAAATGACTTGCTCAGGGTCACACAGTGAGTCAGACAGTGGCAGAGGTTGGATTTGAACCAGTGCCCTGGACTTTAACCACTTGACCATACTGCCTCAGATGTACCTGTGCTGGCCCTGTGGGCACAAAGTAAATAAGTAAATTAAAAATTATATATATATATATATATATATCCAAAGGACAAAACCAAACCAATAATAATATTAATAATAATAATAATAATAATAATAATAATAATAATAATAATAATAATACAAACACAGCTTACATGTACTACAGAATCTATCAAATGATAAAGGATTTTTTTTTAAAAAAATTTTAAACAAACGATTTGTGTAAAAGTGTACTGGTAAATTAAAGCCGATACATAATAATTTATTTACATGTATGCATTCTCTGAATGAATACTGAAATAAAAAAATGTCCTTTTAAAATCGTGTTACACATATTCTCAGGGATGTAAGGGCTAAATAAATGTCAATCGCCATCTGAAGCGTTCTGTTTATTATCCATCCACAGTCATTTCTGAATGCTTTCATTTCAAATGGTGAAGCATTGAACGTTGTTTTTGTGGTACGGCAATTTTGTTTGGCATAATTATTTACATACCACGGTTTTCTCGTCCGGTTCCTCAAAATACTTCTAAACGTGGCTTTGCTTCGTTCCTTTGTTTAGGGATGCCATTTTACTAAAAATATATAACAAACTTCAGAAAAAAACGCTTGTCATTAACTTTATTACACCATGGAGTTGATACCATACCACGCCTACTACAGCATGAAAAAAAGCGTGCACCAATGAAGCGCCAGATCGACCGAGTACAAAACCGGCCTCTGTCAATCTTTCTGTTGCACCAATTAGAAAAACTATTTGGAGGCAATTGACAAACCCCTTCCTTTTTTATAACATCCGCCCTTACTCTGGCACCACATCAGTCAAATACTCGACTGACTGACTGTATATGATAATAAAATTAATACATTCAAAAATATGCATTTGGTGAAATTTGTCATGTGACCAATTGTACGTCTAGCATATTATTAAGCGGTTGACCACTTCTTTGGAGTTTATACGCTTAAATGTTTAAAATTCTCATCCCTTTACAGTATATTTATGTGTTTAAAACAGTGCAATATTGCTGAGCTGCACTATTTTATATTCACCGTAATAATGAAGTTTTGACTATTTTTCTCTCTATTAAATTATGACTGTATCTAGTTGACCATTGACACCAACTAGTCAACGCACTAAAAAAAAAGTAGGGATATGTTTCAATAACCTATTATAGGCAACTACAATTTACAGGCTGCAAACATGACAGGCCAGTAAATTATTTAAGCAGTCTTTCAACTTAATCTAGCATCTGTCATGAGAAAGCATGGGTACAAAGACGTGCATAGACACATACCCACATACTCCCGCAGGGCAAAACAGCAATATAGGCTGATACATTGCTGTTCATGTCCTATAGTACAGTACATGGATTTTTACAGCTACCATATGACTCAATTTTCACTGGGACAGTTCAGGCTTTTTAACTCCCTGCATTCTGGTAAGTGTAGTCCTGCTTCTCTTAAAGAAAAGAAAAAAGTGAAAGGTATCCGAGACAGGTAAAACGTACCAGAATGCATTGCGATGTCAGGTGAAAAACCTGAACTGTCCCAGTGAACATGGAGTCATCTGGCAACCCTATTTACAGCACAATGACAAATTATGTTTTTTAAATCTAAAATTAGTGAGGTGAGTATAACTGGTAGCTTTGTAGTAATGGTAGCAAGCTCCATGCACAATCCAATATTCTCTGATTTGTAACCCTCTGGATCAGATTAGGCCCCCAGCTTATTATCAGTCTGTTGAAAGAAGGTCTAATTAGGCTCTTCAGATCAGGATTTTAAGAAGCAAATGAATGTCATACATTGCAGGACTAGGAATGCATTGGCACGGATCTCTTCTGAGAGTGCTCAAGTTCTGTGAAGGGTTCTTCTGTTGTGCAGATGACACCTGTCCTCTCCCTGGAGGCCACCCATCATTACTGGGTGCCCTGGGTACTTGAAGATTGGGCTTGATGATTTTCAAGATGATTTTTTTTTTATGGCCAATCACTTGTCCAAGATTCAAGGAGGGATAGCAATTATCATGCTCATCGCCACAACTTTTCTGTGTTTAACTTTAGCCAGATAGACAAAGGCTGCCATGCTTACATTTTTTTTGTAATTGTGTAAACCTCCTGCAGTAAACTAAATAACAATGCTTAAATGATGACCATGTGCAGAACAGTAGGCAATAAATCATTTGCTTAATGAAAAGATTATCTGCACACAGGTTCTTGGAGTTCAGTCAAGTGCACACAGTGTCTTGGAGTCGAGACATTTGTAAGCCAGTCTGGTGAGGAAAGTATGTAAAGAGAAATAAAATCTTTGCACAAAACAAGGCTAGGTACAGTAGATTAGTAAGGGACCGGAATATCATTCGAGTCAGCATACTATGGGAGAGTACTGTGTATTTATTTACTACAGTACACAATAGCCAGTTGTTACAGACTCCGCTAAAATGTCACAATTATTCAGAGCCTGACAGTTGTTAATAAATGTACAAGAAGCAGGGCACCGCCTGTGAGCTGCAGTACTGTACCATACAAACTCAGCTATTAAGACCACTGTACTTTTCATTTTCAGGGCTACTACAGTTTTTTAATACCAAAAATTCATAGCTTCCACAGCAGATACACGGTATTGTTCATATTGTTGCAATGGGCCTTGGTACAGTACATTATAAAATTGCATTATGGCGAGTCAATGGATTACGTAACAAGAACATATTGTAGATGTGGAGGAAGAGAGTAGGAGCATCATTCAGAATTAAAAGGAACCACTTTCATGTTGCATTGTTTAGTATTTGCATTGCACCACTATAATACAGTAACACTCATTTTCAATCTAAATACTGATTCTACAAACTTCCTTGCTTCCAAAAGTCATAGGTTTAGCAGGTTGACAGTATTACTTAAAAGGGTACCTGTAGTGGTAGTGCAGACATAATCATTTCAATAGAAAACATGTGGCTGAAAACTTGAGACAATTTAAATTTATTTACGATTAAATAAATAGTATTAAAACAATGTTAAGCTTCTATGCACTGGGTCTCTCATATACCGCACAGGATATGATGAGTTGTTGATTTCCCTATTTCCGAACACTGCTAGTTTATAGCTGCAGCTAACAAAATTATTTGCGACTACATTTATCAGATTATTATGGATGAAAAAAGTCAAATAGAAGGGTACTTTTATACAAGACCTCCATACCATGCACATTTACATTAAAATCACTCTAGATGTGTACTTCAAGGTACATAGCCAGTCAGAACAAAGCACTGTACTGTAACTTGCTGAGACGGTTATTATTATTATTGTTATTAGTAGTAGTAGTAGTAGTAGTAATAGCCGTTTACAGCGCTATATGTTCTATAAGAACTCCTGGAGTTTACAGCCTTTATGTAGGCTACCTAGTAATATAAGGTTTATTATCCTGAAACTCTAACAGAAAGGGAGAGGTTCCGGCCAGAAAGAGAAAGGAGGAAACACACAAACAAGCAGTTTCAACCTAAAAAACACAGTAATTGTGATCAGTAAAAAATTACAAAAACCAGTCATTTCAGTAAAACAGATACTAACAAGCAATAATAGCACTGCAGCAAGAGTAAAATTGCAGCAGAGAGAAAAGTATAAATACAGGAGAGTGAGAACAGAGAAAACAGCATGGAGGACTACACACCTACGAGAAAACAGCATGGAGGACTACACACCTACGAGAAAACAGCATGGAGGACTACACACCTACGAGAAAACAGCATGGAGCACTACACACATATGAGAAAACAGTGAAAAACTGAAGTGTAACCATTTCCAAACTGGAAAACGATAATAAAGAGAAGGCATAATACTTTATGCCTTTATGTTCTACTTTTTCAAGCTTTTGTAAAACAGCTACAACTGATAATAAAGTACATCCTGTGATACTAGAATCTTGGGCCTCTGGGTGACATTGACCTTTGGTCTCGTCATTCATCTTGCCCACTTTGATGTACAGTCAGCACTCACATATCCGACCTTACAAAATTTTGAGTGACGGTTAAACAAGTGTGACGCATATCTGATTATTTCATCTGATTTGACGTGTATGTAGGTGAGCACGTTGTAACCTGCCCCCTACCACCCAAACAACCCCCTGACCTGCGTGCACGCACACACACACACACTTCGAAAGAAAAAAATAGGACTTGGGGAACTGTACAGGGAGACGTATATTGTAGTGTGTATTTTTCTTTTGTTTGGCACTGTTGTTGCTGTTTTATTTTTCTTTTTTTGTTTCTCATATCTGACATAAAACAAGAGATGGATCATGATGATGATGGTAGATCGTTCATGGGAGATTTGATTCAGCAGGGTCAAGACAGGATATTTACAGCAATCTGTGTCTAATGTTTTACTAATTGTTGTCCTGTTATTTTCGTTTTTCATCCAGGAGGGGTATTTCTTTGATTCTTTCATTGAAATTTCTTAGCGCACGATTTGGGGGAATAATATGGCTGTAAAAGACAAACACTTGTCTGTTTTTTCAGGGAACACCAAAAATATATCATGTCAGAAAATACATGAAAGGACTGTGTTTTAAAACAAGTAGGCTTCCATTTAGATGTACTGTAGTTGGCTTAGTACTATATTTTCAACAGAAGTAGTATTGTAATTCAGAACAGTATGATTCTGAAAATATCACTTGCCAAAATAAACATGTGGACTGTAATACAGTACATACTTTTAAATCTAGTACATATTGTACTAGCATTATGTAAAATTCCCCATTAACAGCAAAATGAAATCAAAATGCTACCCATGCACAGAACTGCATAAAACATAAAAGGCAATACAATTTAGCAAAAGATTAAAACACACACACACGTTTCCAGAATTAAAACCGTATCCAAAGCCGGTATTCAAAATTGCAAAATATAGTGCTCGATAAGTAAGTAATAATGTCACAGTTAATTTACAAAAGACAACAAACAAAAGCAACTAAAGATCACAGGTTTAAAAAAAAATATGAATCGCAGTATCTAAAAGCTTTTCTCATTGCTTTGTTTTTGGAGGAAGCGCTGTGTAACTGCACAATAGTAAAAGACAAAAAAAAAAAAAAAACGCGGGCTGTGACGGTTAAACAAGTGAACTGTAACATTGAAGAGATGGACTTTGTATCAGAAAACTGGTGACGGAGTCAGAAATCACGTGCCACGGGTAAGTGCAATCATTTGTTACACATTAAGAATAAAATCAATCCCCATTTATATATATATATATATATATATATATATATATATATATATATATATATATAATATAAAAAAATGGAGATTGATTTTATTCACGAGGGTGGTAAAACGCGACTGACTGTACCTGGTTAACGGATATCCGAGTGCTGACTGTAGTTTATTCCTTATTGTTAATAAATATAATTGAGTTGTACGCAATGACCTACCTTTAGAGGATTTCGTCGTGCTAAACAATGATCCCGGCTTTTGCTGTGTGACATTTCTTCTTCTTCTGGGCATATATTGTTGGCATCGCACCAGGTTTTAGCCTCGTCTTCCATTCATACCCCAGATGCTCTGCCTGCATGTTCCTTTCATAGCAGGTTCAAAGTGGTCCTCACACACACAAAAGAATGTCGACCGAATGGAAAGGTTTTCAGTGTATGCCCCGTTCTCAAATTATGTAGTTATTGTTTTTGCTATGATCGTCTGTTCTGAATTAATAGGATTTGGCACACAAAGTAAGTCTTGTTTTTACACTACTTATTCAAGCACCTGAAAGCTTTGCACTCCTCATGTCGCACGCTATGGGTTTTTGTATCCCATAAATCTATGCACGTAACTTTTGGCCTATCAGGGAAATCAACAACTTGACGTCACGTCGCTGCTGAAAGGCTCCAATATGTCAGCTCCCTCAACTGTTACTTGATCCAGAAAGTGGACAAAAAAATTGAAAACATTGCTAAACGCGTGACTTGTTGACCAAATCGGTGCAGCAAGAAGCATTTACTGGATATGCAGAGCATAAAGAGAGCTTTGTTATTTTTGGGTACAGGTACAAACTGTACCACAGTGTAATTGTCAGCAGCAAAGAGCACTTGGATTTTGTAGGTGGGACCAATATGCTATAGATGATACACACTTGTCTGTTTTGATCAATTCTCATTTTTCTTAACATAATGCGTGAATAGTCGTGTTGATCCACATACTGCGATATGTATAAATAACCATGTTTAATAGTATTAGCTAAATATGTATACAAAATATAGTAGTTTTCAAGACCACAAAGGTCTCTTCTTCATATTGATAGACTGACAGACAGGTAGATAGATAAGCTAGTGTATTTGTATACATATTTTAGCGGATTGTATTGTTTTTACAATGTATGTCACATTACTGACCAGGTCTCCCATGAAAAAAAGAGATTTTAATATCATTGAGACTTTACTGGTTAAATAAATAAATAAATAAATAAATAAATAAATATAAAAAAATAATAATAATTTATTTCTTAGCAGATGCCCTTATCCAGTGCGACTTACAAATGTTACAAGATATCACATTATTTTTACATACAAGTACCCGTTTATACAGTCGGGTTTTTACTGGAGCAATCTAGGTAAAGTACCTTGCTCAAGGGTACAGCAGCAGTGTCCCCCACTGGGGATTGAACCCGCGACCCCTCCGGTCAAGAGTCCAGAGCCCTAACCACTACTGCACACTGCTGCCCTTAAATAAATAAATAAATAAATAAAAATAAGAACCCAATAAATTTAGAAGTAAGAGTTTTATGAATCTCAAGCTGTATATAAATGAAAAACAAAAATCAATGTACACTTGTCATAAAAAGATGACAAAACTAAAAAACAAATGGTACAGTTATATAACCACTACTATTGCCAAAATAAAGCATAACAAGTCCAATTAAGTTGCTGTGCCAGTGTTTGACACATAGTTTCAAATAAAAGAACAATATACAGATCTATACTTCATTACAGGAACAGTGTACACACGCTGTCAAATAAAACATGTTCATCCCATTATTTTTTAATAAAAGACTGAAGGATCTAAGCAACAAATTATTGTGTATGTCTACAGATACAGAGCAGGTAATTACAATCATGTTACTGTAGTTAAAATATTTCTGTGGCGTCACCCTTTGATCTTTTGATTCATTAATTCTACGAATCTAGAAGTGGCTGTGTGGCTTTGAAGAGAAGGGGAGTGCGGGGCAGATATATTGTTGATTAACAAATCCACAGTTAGTGCTACGAATCCACAGAAAACACAATGAGTCAGAACAATTTTACAGAAAAGCGAATACCATTTTAATATGCAACAATCATTTCAACAATTAGTTGATTGAATTACATATTTCAAAACGTAAGGTCTTGCGATTTCAATTTAGAATTTCATATTGTTTGTTAAAAGCAGGTTAACACAATTAACAAAGAAAATCATAAGTAAAGATTAAGCCAAAGATTCTTTAATTACAGTATAACTTTGAACACAGTTCTAGGTTCCTAATACGTCTGTGGTTGATAAAGCACGCTCGAAACATAACGATGGGTTTAAACAGGACGATACCCGTTATCTTATTTTTCCGCGGTGTTCCCTTTCCAGTGGGAACATGGTTTCTTTTAATAAGCAATACAAAAACAAAAACAAACCCTTGCTTATGTTTTGGAACGCCAACTAAACTTAACAGCATCCCTAACTTTAGTGAGGTGCTAATCCGGTTTACTGACTTTAAAATACACAAATCACAGATTTAAAATACTTTAAATGTACACCTCATTCAGGGTATCCCCACCCCAGTGTTTATATGTATATTGTAACACAGCAGGGAGGGGGTTAATATCCCCCCTGCAGAAAACATGTGCCTATGCACATTTTGTTAATTTGCTTATTGTTTAATTTGTTTTTCTGTTAATTGTTTTATTATTTAATTATCCCCTGCACCTGGGGATCATTGTAAATCAGAGCCAGATGCAGGGTATTTAAAGAGAGCAGCCAGTCTGTTCTAGGCTGCTAAGGAGAAGGCAGAAAAGAGTGCTCTGCTTCCTGGCAGTCTTGAGGTACAAAAGTATGCTGCATTAAACCTGTGTGGTTTTTGTTTAAGGTGTTTGGCAGGTAAACGCTTTAGCCGTCCTGCGAGTGAGTCAGGGACCTGCCTGTCTAGAGAGCTAAGTGTTTGTTTTGTTTATTTTGGTTTTTGTGACTATTAAAAAAATAGCGCAACAGCGCTTTTAAAAATCAAGTTTTGTGTGTGGCTGGGTCATTTAAAGTGCTGAAAAAGAACCCAAAGGACTAAAACCCCTCACAATATATATATATATATATATATATATATATACACACACACACACTGTATATTTTATATATTATATTATATATAAATTTGAGATGTAAACTGTTAATAGCCACTGTCCTTGAGAGGGCAATAAGCCTGTACTGTGCGGGTTCCTGTCTGAATGTCCCACAGTAAACAGTAACACCATTTACTCTTTGACAGGCTCAGTGATTTAAATAGCAACATTCACATCACACAGATTTCAAGGTTCTGTGGTAAACAATTGCACTGTTCACTTGCTGAAGCCATGTAACTCTTACCATTTCAGCTGTGTAAAGGGTACATAGTACCCTGGACTGGATGGCATGACAGTTCATTCCCAGGGTTAGGCGGAAGTCAGCCATCTACAAAGGGGGCGGAGCTACGGTACACAAAACCAATGACCTGGACAGGAAACGGCGTGGCATCCGTGGATTGGTGGAGCGGATCCGCTCGTTGACCAAGGAGTCATGGGTCACGGTATCAAAAGGGGACGAAGTGATGTCATCTGTTCCTTTGTAAATGGTTAACGCGAGAACCAAAAGGAGACTGTGGGAAAATAAATCGTGAGTGTTTTGTTTGTTTCTCTTGTCTAAAAATACGGTTTGTTATTGTTCAGACAGCTAACAAGATTCGGAGCTGTCTGGGAAGGACAGCACTAAACCTGGATCAAACATCACTTCATGTTGTTGTCACTATAGAACTGTATTCACTACGAGCACTAGAGCATGCACTGGACTGGTGTTTGTGTTTGTTTATGTGTTAAGTGTGAGTGAAATATAACGGGAATATTATTTTGGGTTCCACCCGCGGATTACAAATAAAAGCAATACACACCACTGTATTGCATTTGCATCATTGTTTATTATTGTTTACTGTCTTTTGGTCACCAGACCATTTGGGTTTGCATAATAAACCTGCATTGCACCTGGATTATTGTTGTCTGTCTTGTTGTTGATCACCTGCACCTGCACACTGCTTACCACTTTGCCACACAGTCATTCTGTGCTTTCTTTTTGTAAAAGCTGCATAAATGGCTTGCTTGTCTCTCAGTTCACTTTCTTGTTTTATGTTTCACTTATTTTTCAGTATGCTCCTTTATTGTCAGCGGGAACATGTACCTCAGTGCAGCAGTATTTGCAGCGCTATGCATCCTCTGTCTCATCTGACTCTCATCTGAATGTTCATAAACTGATTTACGTTTTCTCCCCATTCCTCAGCCACTAAAAATATTATATTTTTGTGCAAGTGTTTCAATTTAGTTTTTAATCAAGCTAGTAGTTACTACGCCCAGCAACTGCCAAGTAATCAGACTTTGACTGACCAACATTCAGGTCATAATGTGTTTATGAAGAGAGAGAGAACCACGTTTGAACGTTATTTGATCCTCTGACATCTAAACGTCTGCTGTATCCAGTACTGTACTGTAAAACAACAGTACACGACACATACAATTTTCATCTGATATTGGGGAGCTACAAAGCATGTTATACTCCCTATATGTTATCAATTTGAAATGCAACTTCACTATATGTAACATAAAACCATATATTTAGTTATTAATATATAAATATATTGAATATATATATACACACACAGTGTTTTCTTTAGGTAAACATTGATATTTGTTATACACATACTGTAGCTATTATTTAAAGTCTTCATCTCTGATTTCAGCTGAATCACTAAATTGCCATGAAATTGCTAGCAATATTGCCAGCAATAAATTGACAAGTGTAGATTAGAAAAATTGCTCGCAACGATTGCCTAGTGTAAACCCACCCTACAGCTAAAAGAAAGGTAAGACAAATAATCACAGGCAAATTAGTGGTTTTAATTACACAAGATACCTGGAATCCTTGTGTAATGTTGCAGAATAAAATATATGGACGAGTTGGTACAGCTGTTGATGTTTTTGCTGCGTGACTTTGTATTTTCCTTTTCCCTGCTTTTATCAAGTGATACGATAACCAGAGATGGGCATTGGAAGATCTCCATGGAAACACCTGAGCCTGTACTTGAATTGTGTGTATTTAAGTATTGCTCAACATTGTCCAACACACTGCAAACATTTTTTCCATCCTTGCTTTTTTTTTATGCCCTGTGCCAAATGAATATCCCATTGTGAAATGGGGGTTGTGGGTATCCACTGATGAAGGTAGACACACAGGAAAGCTGACTAGGTTGTGGAATTGGAGGACGCCCAGTGAACCTTCAGGTCTCCTGAGCTGTGCGGGGAATTGCTACGGTGAGGGGAAAAAATGATCGGACATACCAAATTGGGGAGAAACTCGGGTAAAATAATTGGGTACACTAAATAAATAAAAACAATTAATAAAAATGCCATCCCTGCAGAATCCATCAGCAGAATGTGGCCAGGTCCTAACTGAATAATTTATTTTTTTATTTATTTATTTTCACGAATTTCACAGTTTCTGTGAAATGTACTCATTACCGTATAATATGTACAGTAGTTGCTCCCTGTGAAAATACCCATTTCTGAAAAAAAGTGTAAATATACATATTTTATAACATTTAAAAATAGCTACAGCAAACATGTGCTTTACTGACGCACTGCCTGTTAAGCCCCTTGCACACGGCACTCCGACCCGAGTCCTGGCTAACCCGGGTCCCAGCGACTCACCTCAGGATGTGGGTTGACACACTTTGACCTGGGTTGAGCGGGACAAAGCGCTTGACGGCCGTTCGTGAGCCGACACAATAACAAACAGCATGAAGGTTTCAGTTCCGCAAGGAACATTTCTGTTTATTCTGTTTCACCATATTTTTGTTGATTGAGACACACCACGAGCCAGACTGCAGCAGGGATGTAGAAACATTTGCTCTAATCAACATTTGGGCTGATGGTTCAATCCAGAGAAGCTTGGATGGAAGCATGTGGCAAAGTGGTTTGTAGTGCACAAGTGTAGTGATTAGAAACAACAGTCCAACAACAGTTCAAGTGGTGAAAACGAAGCTTTATTAATTGCTTTTAAATAATAATACTGACTATATACAACTATGTGTAAAGTCAGTAAAACCACAGGGTTCAGTCACGAAATAATAACAACAATAAAGACACACACTTTTAAACACACACACAAGCTCAAGTCCAATAGTGAATGCTCCTTGGTGCAAGTGGTGTTGTAAATATGTGAATAGTGAATACTGCAGTCCGGATATTTAGCCGTCTACAAATAACAAAACAAGAACAGTTAATAGACAGACAGTACAACACTAAACACTCACGGTTTCTCTTTACTCCTCTTGGTCAGTCCATAGCCATAACCGAGGAACAGATCGCATGGCCACACACCCTGATATACCTTCAGCCCCCTTTCTGGATAGCCAAATTC
The DNA here is from genome assembly GCF_902713425.1 of Acipenser ruthenus. Lineage (NCBI taxonomy): Eukaryota > Metazoa > Chordata > Actinopteri > Acipenseriformes > Acipenseridae > Acipenser > Acipenser ruthenus. The sequence continues at coordinate 68,113,141 of NC_081189.1, forward strand.
CGACTGACCCTGGAATGAACTGTCAAACCTTCCAGTCCGGTGCACACTGTTCCTGTTATACAGCGCCCTCACAGGTCAGGAGGGAGATTGTTGACTCTGATTCATTCACTTTCTGTCACAAAGGCATTGATACACGTATTGTGCACTTGCGTCTGTCACCCAGGTCAACCCTGCTTTATCAAATGCAGTGTGAAATCGCATACCTGACCCGCATGACACCGGGTCCTGACCCGGGTAGAGCATGCCAGTGTTTGTTCTTTACCCCTTGGGCTCAATTCACAGCATGTTTCTTCATAAAATCCAAAAGCCAGTGCGTTGACTTCACAACAATAAACTGTATCTTCCTCACATTGGCTGTTCAAACTCAAAGAAGCAAGTTCAGATAATTATTAATTTATATTTTATTTTCAAAGTTAAAAACAGCATGAAAGGGGCTTTAGACTACATTTACAGTAGGGACCTGGCAGCCGGTTTAGTTTGTTTCCAGTAAATGTTTAAACATTGTGTAGAGCTGCATGATTTCTTTAAAACACTTCAACAAAAAAGACACCAGCGGCATCAAAGACCTGAAAACATTCTGCTAAAGATCGCTCTGTCCTGTACAAGAAGGGTCATTTCACGTGTCTTGTTGTTTATTTATTTATTTATTTATTTTTTTTGGGGGGGGGGGGTATAGGCACTTATGGTGAACTAGAATGGTTTTAATAGGTAGACATAAAAATGAAATATTTTATTAATTTACCATTTACTGTTTGGGTAAGCATTTATATATTTAGGAACGTTTGTTGTAAAATAACTAGTGAAAGATTATCAATTTTGAATGTGATAACGCTATTTTTTTCTGATTTAATAAATACTGTGTTTAATTGTGAAATATCTATTTTTAGACTGTAAAATGTCTTTTTTTTTTTTTTTTTTTTACCATAAATAAAACCAGCCCGGGGAATAATTCATAGCCATAGACTTGTCTCCAGTACAGAGTTAGTGTTAAGGGAAAGGACTGGAAGCAGCAGGTTGTGCTCTCAGTCCCTGCTCCCAGCTAGCGTAAGCTTGGGTGCTTCTTTATTTTGGAATATTTAGTTTTTTGTACTTTATACTTGTTCCATAACAATATTTAAATTGATTGTTAATTTGGTAATTGGATTTGTTTTTCGCTCCTTTGTTACGCTTAGTAAAAACAATTACAATGTTTGTCTCTCACATTGTGGCAGTGTTGTCATTAGCTCCTCTGTGTTTTGAGTTTGAAATAACACTTCACACAGACACAAGTGTCTGTTGTAAGTGAAGATAATAGCAAGGACTATGATTTAGATGTAGACCATGAAAGTGACATTAGAAAAATGAAAATGCAAAAAACAAAGGAATGTGAACTGGGAACAGAGGAAAGTTATTGATCGTTTTGTTAAACCTAAAACAGATGCAGACCTAAATATAATTGCAAGCGATCGGTTTTCGAGAAGTACTGGTACGTAGTGGGCTGTGTGCTTGTTTGAACAATGGTTAAAGCCAGGAACGAAATGCAAAAATCAAACGTCCGGGTATGACGGTTTACAAAGTAATGATGAAATTGCTTTTGTTATTGAAAAAATATATATACATTTAGTTCTTGGTGTTTAAATAAGGAAGAGAAGTTAATCTCTCAGAATGCCATAGCTATCCAAGAACACAGATTGACTGGCAATCAGTTAAACTAATACACCATCGTAATTTAACAAACCAGGCAGGTACAAAAGGACAGGTTTCAAAGTCAATACTGTGGAAAGGTAAGAAATTGTGTAAGACCCTGTCACAGATGGGCTTGTGGGGGATGTCAGACCAGGAAGTGAATGGATCCACACACACACAGTACTGCAAGGTATGAAGCATTGATGTGCGGGTTTATATAAATAATTATAAATAAAAAGGTTGAACACAAAACAAACACTTACACAAAAACAAAACGACATGACGGACAAAACTAACAGACAAAACAAAACAGTGAACCAAAACAAAATCCAGCACAGGTAGCAATTGTTGATCTATTCTTTTTAGTTTTCTCTTTCACTCACATTCCACCTCTAAAAACCCAACCCTGAGTGAGCGAAAGCTTGTTTTTATGTTGTGGCTGGGGGATTAACTGGCTATCAGTTACCTAGTTTATCCCTCGACCACGTTCGGCACAGGGTTTTCTCATACGGTCAATAGCCAGTTTTATCAATAATCACTTGCTGCTGACCACGCATTCTCGCGATTTTATCTGGATGGGGCATTTTAACACCATTCAGGCTGTAAAACAACAATAAAATAGTGCTTAAAATTAACACAACAGTATATTTAAATCATTCATATATATATATATATATATTATATATATATATATATATATATACACACACACACACACACACACAGTATATGCATTTAAATGTTTGTTTGTTTTTTCCTTTGTTTTACACTTTGAAGAGGCAAGTGAATTTTTATTGTGAAACAACGGTTAATTAAAAATAAAAAAAACTGAAATGTCTTGGTTAGATAAGTATTCACCCCCCTGAGTCAATACTTGGTAGAACCACCTTTGGCAGCAATTACAGCTGCGAGTCTTTTGGGGTAAATCTCTACCAGGTTTGCACATCTGGATCGTGCAATATTCACCCATTCTTCTTGGCAGAATTGTTCAAGCCCTGTCAAGTTGGATGGGGATCGTTGGTGGACAGCAATCTTCAAGTCTTGCCACAGATTCTCAAATTGGATTCAATTCCGGGCTTTGACTGGGCCACTCTAGGACATTCGCTTTCTTGTATTAAGCCACTCCAGTGTCACTTTGGCTGTGTGCTTGGGGTCATTGTCCTGCTGAAAGGTGAATCTCTGTCCCAGTCTTAGGTTTTTTGCAGACTGAAGCAGATTTTCCTCAAGGATTTGCCTGTATTTAGCTCCATCCACTTTGCCCTCTACGCTGAAAAGCTTCCCAGTCCCTGCCAATGAAAAGCATCCCCATAGCATGATGCTGCCACCACTATGCTTCACAGTAGGGATGGTGTTACCTGGGTGATGTGCTGTGTTGGGTTTGCGCCAGACTTAACGCTTTGCATTTAGGCCAAATAGTTCAATTTTTGTTTCATCGGACCACAGAATCATTTGCCACATTTTGGAATTCAAGAAGATCAGCCAAAAAGTAAAAAAGGAATAATCACTAAATTACAAAAAAAAAAAAAAAAAAAAACTTTATGTAAAGTACACTTTCAGTATCAAATAACAACATGCTCGCCTAGCTCAAAGACAGCCAATCCAGGATAGGCCATCTAACAATGAAACTGAGCCAAATCGCGCACTTACAACACTAAGGATGCATTGGCGGTCCACTACAAAGAGTACAGATTTGAATACATCAGCACTTGGCATCAAGTCAGAAATACTGTAAGACTCATGTACCATACACAAAAACAACTCTGTAATTTGGCAGTACCTTTCGTCTCAGGCAAGAGCACAGGGAACTGCGAATAAAGCAAAAGCTTTCGTCGCCTTTTTCCAATATCTGCACCCTTAAGGAAGGAATGTGTGTTTCTGTGTCACCAGCTAAGTCAATGGTCTGGCTCCATGTAAAGTAAAAGGCTCCATGTAAAGTAAAAACTTGTCACCAGAACTCTAAGATATGTTATTAATCACTTCTATTTGGTGAAAGGAAAGAGAAAAAAACTGCTTTTTCACTGTTGCAGTAACACGTTTGTTCTTCCATCTGATTCTTCAGTTTTGCAAAATACGCCGCACAGAACCTGCTACTTTAGAGCAGAAGTACACAAAAAATTGAAAATGTAAAATGAGAAAATCCCTTAGTCATCCATGTATGTGGACTACAGTAGAGCTACATAAACTGTGCGGGAGTTGTGTGTAACTGTTCAGCAACAACCACGGGAAAGCCAAAGGGTCCTAGTGACTTCACAAGGAGTATTAAAGGACCTGCTACTGTACCTTCACCAGTGCAATCACAAAATGGTGATATTTTCAGAGTACAAACCTCCCTCTTTTATCAAAGGCCTTTCAAAGTAAGTCAAGTACTTTAACCAGTTTACCAGTGATAATGATGCTGGCGCTGTATTTAAAGGTGTTTTATTAAATACAGATATTTTAAATACTTTAGAAAAGTAGGTACTGTACCAGAAGACAACAGCTCAATAATTTTATTCTTGACTGTATCAGATTCACTGGTCAAGACCCTATGAGTTACAGCATCAGAAAAAATAGGTACCAAAAATCAGGAATTCTAACTTTTAATCTGCAGTGGTGTATTTGAAACACCTCAGAAAAAGCAAGCATAAATATGCTAATAAGAGTGAAAAGGGTAGATATCACTCCTGAGGTAAAGCTTAATCTATGGTTTGATTGGAAATGGTATTTCTTCAATTTAAAAGAATATTTGTTTTGCACAGGAATAGAATAAGTATAATCATTTTAAAAAAAATCTCCATCATATGTCAAAACCAGTCTTTGTTCTTCTACAGTACTGTATTTCATAACATTGATCATGCGAGTCAATTTTATGGGAAGAAAAAAAATAAACCCTCGAGTAAATGACAGAATCTTAAAGTAATTTTAAGGTTTTTTTTTTTGTTTTTTTTTTTTAAATGTACAGTGGGCCTAAATATTTAGAATATGTATTGTGGTCTCTCTACTACAGCAGCCTACTAAATTATGGTTCAAAAACTTCTCCCGTAGATTTTAAACCAAAGTGCCTGTATTGCTCATCTGAAAATATGTTTACTTTTACTTGGCAAGCACTTTCTTTCTACTTGAGTTTTGATATATGCATAATATTAACCATTGTGTGCGTTTTCCACGTGTGTTGGTAACAGCCAAGGTGACCAGACTTCCCGCTTTGGACAGGACAGTAAAATATGACAAGATTATTTGGAAACATATGTTCTACTGAAATAAGTTGACATTCACTTTCAGTTCACCCAGGTACCATCTATGTTCGTTAATAATACAAAATAGTTTATGAACTAGTTATTTTCACATTTGTGAAATTCATATTGTAAAAATACTTTAAGTTTCAGAACATTTTTTTTTATTTCTGCAAGTATACATTTTATGTTGTTTTTAGCAATAATGAAATACAATAGTTTCCGGTCTCCATGGGCCCATTTCATTTCCTTAAAAAAAAAAAAATACATTGATAGTTAAGTACTCTATATGATAGAGTTTATAACAATCCGTTTAAGTTTTTCCTAATAGTTTTATTTGCAAATATCTTTAACATGTTTTAAACCGACAAGTATCACTTAAAACAGAAAGGCACCTGTTAACTGATTGCATGTACTGCCTTGACTATGCAGTTTTTTTCAGTATGATGAGAAAACGTCTCTGCGCATTTTACATAGGCAAATGCTTATTACGAAATGAATACTATTTAATCTTCCTTACGTAAAGAAGTGACAACATGTTGACTCGAAAAAATAATTTAATATCAGCCTTCGTAAAATGCGTAGTTATCTAATTTAGATTGTCAGAAGACGCTCTCAGGCTCATTGATTGGCATCGAAAAATGCCATAGGCAGGAAATTTCATTATGCAATTAACACGTTAACAGGTTCCTTTCTGTTTAAAGTGATGCCCGTCATCTTACAGCATGTTAGGGGGAATTTGGAAATACAACTATTCTGAGAACTAAAGGATTTGTCTACGTGGATTACTATTACCATACTTAATAACTACTTCAGAAGGAAATTCCTGTTTCTGCAATCAGGGCATCTTCTAAACAAAACGTAAAAACTGTAGTGGGCTTCATTTATTGCACAAGAGAGGGCATTTAACACATTTAATCACCTATAATTAATAATTATATAATTAGTAATAGTTTAATAGTAGACTGAAAAAAATCCTAGTGTCTAATCACGGCACACTAAAGCAGAAACTGCAACATTAACGTATACAGAACAAATACATGTCATATTAAGAAATTAAATATTTTGGAAAAAAAATAGATCCTATGAAGTAACCATTTAATACACAGACCTATGTAATGTTTTCATATAGGAAGGGCCTGGTTTGTAGATTGGACACTGGAGGATAGCATAGAGATAGAGATAGAGCAAGATGGAAAGAGGAAATCAGAGAGAAGATGCAGTTTCTTAGGCAGAAAATTGACTAGATTTGCAGCAGTAATCAGCAATAAAATAGAATCTCGGAAGTTGATACCATTGAATTGTTACTGTGTATTGTAAGAATTATTTTATATTACAAAGACAGTAAGAATTTATTCACAAAAAGAGTTATTGAAAGTAAAAGATCCCACTCTGAATATCACGAGTCTCTGCACTCACTTTCAATATATTAGATCAGACATCGCCAAAGTGAAAATAAAAACCCTATAGCTTCCCAGTAGCTTGGAAGTTTAAAGTTATTCACGCTATTTCCATACCCCAGTTTAAAAGACTTAAAAATCTGGTCTCCTTAGTAACAGCACATGGTTCACTTTAGTACACAATAAATTGCGCGACGCAGTGGAATGAGAACGAGCAAAATTCAGATGTTTTGTGTAACATGTAATTTCTAATACTAGAAAACACTCAGTTTAGTGGCTCGGTCCTTACCTGCATGTGGCATAGTAATAGTCTCGTTCACATTGCTGGAGCCCACATTAAAGATGACCACAGCAGACGCATTTTGACTGGTAACATGGCGGACCTTGTCCCTGTATGTACAGTTCCCTCTGGGTATAAGAGCTACCCAGCTTTTGGCATTGGCAGGGACTGCAAATCTAGTGTTGGGGTCGCAAGCAAATCTGTCGTGGGGAGAGGAGGGCATCACCACCACCCCCTTGGTATCCTGCTTCAAAGAGTGTTCCCCGTACCGACCGCACTCCGTTTTCTCTGTTCTGAACTCCGAACTCACGGGATCCACATAGGTAATATTCACAAAAGCTGTATACCATTCCTCTTTCTCAGCCACCGTGAAGTCCAGGCAGAGCAAGTGCACAAAACAAAAGGAAAGAAGCCATGTTGAGAGAGCCAGACTGCGGCAGGCTTGGATTAGGGACATTGCCATAATTCTGAGGTTTCCGAATGTTCCCCTCTGCCTAGCTAGCTAGTTAGCTGTACTCGACTGCCTCCCGCCTCCCCTCTGTATTCAGACTTTAGTTTTATTTTTTTCTCTTCTGGCGATTAAGGCGGCAGATCGCAGGTCCAACGAGGAATCTCGGGCCAGTTTGTGTTGTCCTTAATTGTTTGGGTGCTGCTACCGTGTCTCCCGTGCATAAAATCAAAGTCTGGTTGCTACAGGAAATGTTGTTTATGGACCGGTGGCTGCAGGAGGGGCTTCATGATGTCGATGCCGTTGTCAAGACGAGACTGCTCTGTTTTTTCTGTTGTTACTAGGCTGGAAACTGGGAAATAACGATGCGTACGCAGCAGCGACATCCCCTGGAGTACAATGGTAATGTTGGAAACCAACATTCTGATGAAAATAATCGTATTTATAGTACAGTTGGAATAGTAATCCGTTATTAGGTGATGTACAATAGGCTATGAAATATGAATGCAGCCTGCGCTGGTAACCTACAGAAATAATCCCATGAACTTTCCCTGGAGGTGGATTTGAAATTTGGATGTATCCTAAATGGGAACCATCTTGGTGGCGTTGAAACTTTACAAAAACTATACGTTTATTGCAGTAAGTTATGTGGAAGGTGCTATAGAGAAGGCTCTACTTCAACTAATTGTACCCTCCATTGCACTAATAACATGTCTGGTTCATGCCATTACCTATCTCAGCAATGTGTTTTGTGTTACAAATGTAAGACCAAAACCAGTTTACAATTATATAATCCAAACAGGTTCTTTGTAGCCTAAACAAAACAAAACAAAAAAAAGTATGGTAATCAGTAATATCAGACATTCAACAGCTGCTGTGTGTTGCTGTTTGTGATTTTGGTTTGTCAAAAGTATAGGCCTTGACTTTTGGAATCCCGATATATTTAATTCAGAAGCTATAGATTTGTATTGCACACAGTTCGTACATTCACAATTTAGCACAGCCTACACTGTACAAATAATGATCATGTTTCTGGTTCTTTTCTTGTTTGTATCCGAGGTAAGTATTATTATTGAAATGTAATAACTATTTATAATGTAGACATACACACATTCCTTTATTTTCTAACAGCGTATCCATTTCACCATTAACTATTTCCCTGGAACTTTGTTTCCTGTAGTTTATTTCTCTTCACTACATGGGACATTAAACTGATTCAACCATCTAAACTACTAATTTGGCTATTCAATCACTTAAACGCTGACAACAGTCGTGAATTCAAACTAAATTATAGAATTCTACTACCGGTACTTTGTTGGGTTAGTTCGGAACTAAATAATCCGAGCTACGAGTTAGTGCAGCGGGGCGGTTGATCAAATTGCTGTACACAGATGGGAATTTCCTGTTTCTAACACTGAAGCGTTGAAGAGGAAGGCAAGCTGAAGTAGGTGTGTGTTCGTTTTATTATTACTATTTGTACGTTTACGTCTCGCAAAATCTCTTTATCAGGTGCAAATGTTACTTTTACTATTAATATAAAGTGTCAATGTGGCTTTTCATGGTAAAAATTAAATACGCACGTTGTGCGAAATGATACACATTTCTGTAACGCCTGGATTAGATACAGCAGCAGTACGTAGCTGGTGGTAAACGTTTAAGAATATTAAAGCCTGAGCAATTTGCTTAACCGTTAATCTCCGCAAACAAAAATGTAAGAAATGAATAAAAATCGTATATTTCACTCAGCTCAACGTTGTACATGTGTTATACATAATAAATACATAGTAAGACTCTCTTAGTTTTACTAGATAACCCTAATCAAATTGTCATTCAACTTGGTTAGGACGTGCTTTCATTTGTAAAAGCAAGGGGGTGTAAATTTATTTTAATAATGTATAAACTACTTGGGGAGATGGGGCTGTTTCATCCCCCATTAAAACGATAATCATAAGTTAATAAATATGCTTCTGAAAATGTAGATTAAGGTAGTGATAAAAGTTGCAAATAACCCAAAACTTCGAAGACAGATAGACATTTAATTGTATTCTGGTATTTATCGCTCAAAAAACAAATTAGAAATGCAGGCCTATTCCACAGCCTCCTTAACAATTGCAGAGCTATTAATTTCTACTCAGAACTGTTGCCCACAAAAAAGCAATCTTATTAATAAAAAAAAAACATCGGATAATATAAAAATGAAACTATAATTCTTATACCTCATTAATTTCCAAGGCAGTGCAAGTATATTGAAAGCCTGATTAGGTGCAGGGGTGGATTAGCCCCATGTGCATCTTTTTGCATTTCTCCTTTCTTTGCAGCATAAACCAGGTAAATTCAGTAATGCTCAAGATAAATGTACAAAATAACGTACACTTATGTTAGATCTGTATTAACATAAGGATAATACTTTCCTGTGTGACACTTAAGGCAAGTTCCCATTTCAAAAGCTACACAAACTTGATTCCATGAGGCCTAGAGAAGCACTTTGTATGCAGTATGACAAATCATGACCTTTCACTATTGACATTCCAACATTTGATTTCATGTTTAGCCTCAGGTAATCATAAGGTACATTTTAATCCATCTATTTAACTTATATCAGAGAACCATCTTTACTAGGAGTATCATAATCAAAAATACTTACCCCCCCCCCCCCCCCCCCCCTCATTTATTGAGTTGACTTTAACAAAGCGTTTTTTTTTTTTGTTTTCAGAGAATACTCTTCTATGTCTCTCATATCACAATTATGACATTGTTCTAGATGCATAGTGCTGTAAAATATTGTATAATTGGATACACAATTTTAGAGAGTATCCCCACAGTCCATATTCGTAATGGCTGGGCCATTTAAATGTCTCTGTTGAAAAGCATGACATTTCATATGGGGGGAGGGGCTTTTTTTTTCATTCTAGATTTATTTTTTACCTCGTAACAGGGCAAGCAGCCCTGTACATTGTTTTGTTTATTTTATTTTAGAGCGGGGTCCCCCTCCGCCCCTGTGTTATTTTGTATTGTTTATTTATTTTTATTGTATTATATTTATGACGGCGAAGCGCCGGTTGTTTTGTATTTTAAATGACGGCGTAGCCGTTTGTTTGTTTATTATTTAGTAGCGTGGATGGGAAGCCCCATCCACACAGTAATTAATAAACTCATGCAGATTGTGGCCGAGGGGTAAGAGAATAATTAATTGCAAGATAGTTAAACCCCTCGGCCACCATATAAAAAGGCTGCAGCTCTCCAGCTTCGGGGTAGGTGTGAGAGGAGAGAATGAGAGCAGAAAGAGAAACTTTATTTAAAAAACAGACAGGAACAGTGAAGGCAATCTGCCCAGCCTGACCTGTATGGTTTATTTATTATTTGGTGTGAGATTTGTTTTTGTTAACCCTTTTATTTTGCTCTGTGAGCGCAATTGTTTTCGTTTAAATATTTTATTTATTTTTGTTATTAATAAAAACGGCAGCCAGCTGATTCTTTCTTTTGAACTGCAGTACTTGCCTGGTGTCAGTTTATTTTCCCTTCCTGCTTCTGCCGTGACGTCACCACACAGTCACCCTGTCACACGTGGTGTCCAGCTTGGGATCACCAGCGCCTCCTGGACTCGGGCAGAAGAGGGTTATTGCAGTTTTTTCATTTTTTTCGTTTTTTTCGCTTACTTGTGGAGTGAGAAGGAAGAAGGGGAGGAAGTAGAATGGGAGGAAGGAAGAGCTGCAGAAAGCAGCAACAGCAACAGTTGCCACCAGGGGATGTTGGCCCTATCTACATGATAGATGAGTGGTGCCCTGGATGTGGGGGTTTGGGCGCACCGTGGCCATCTGCCCCACCCAATACCAGGGAGAGGAGTGGGCTGCCAAAGCGAGCCAGGACCAGGTACCCCGGGGGAGACCCCAGAAGTGGGAGCTGCCAGCTGCGGCCATAAAGCGGGAGACCAGCTGGGATGCCATCATCCGGGCGGTCATGACTGCTGGTGCCCCATCTGCGGTGAGCAGGGGCATTCCCAACTCAACTGTCCTCTCCTGTCAGGGGAGTGCCTGCTGGTTCATACCCCATCACCTCCACAAGCCAAGGGAGAAAAGGTGAGAAGGAGGCAGAGAGGGGACACGGACCTGGAGAAGGAGACGCTGCGTCCACAGCCCAAGGGGGAGGAGACTGAGCGTCCACAGCCCAAGAGGGAGGAGTCGGTGCGTCCACAGCCCAAAAGGGAGGAGGCCGAATGTCTACAACCCACGTCTCCACCAGCAGAGGGAGAGTTCCTGCTGGTTCCAATCCACCGCCATGGGAGGACTGTGTGTCGCTCCCGCCTCCGCCAGCAGAGGGGGAGTTCCTGCTGGTTCCACCTCCACCACCATTGAGGACTGTGTGTCGCTCCCACCACCACCAGCAGAGGAAGCATGCCTGCTGGTTCCGCCTCCATCGCTGCCACCAGCAGAGGGAGCATGCCTGCTGGTTTCGTCTCCATCGCCGCCACCAGCAGAAGGAGCATGCCTGCTGGTTTCACGGCTGCAGCCAGAAGGGGAGGAGGCCCTGCCGCCTTCGCCGCCAGAAGGGGAGGAGGCCCTGCCGCCTTCGCCGCCAGAAGGGGAGGAGCAGGAGCTGCCTCTGCCTCCACCATCACCACCTGGGGGAGAGGAGCAGGAGCTGCCTCTCCCTTCACGACAGGATGGACCGGGACAGGAGGCTGGCGGTCCGCAGCTGCCCTTGCACAGGCTGCTAAGACGAGCAAGGGGGAAAACTGCTGGGGCGCAGCGGCTTAGAAGAGGGCCAACCCCAGCACCACCGCTGGTCCTGGCTGCCCTCCTGCTGTCGCCTCTCCAGGTTCCGCTGCCGCCCTGTCGTGCATTGCCCGGGGATGCCAGTTCGCCACCGCCCGGGGATGCCAGCCTCGCACCGCCCAGGGATGCCACGCCCGCTCCACTCAGGGATGCCATGCCTAGATCACCTGGGGCTGCCTGTGGCTCTGCATCGCCTGGGGCTGCCTGTTGCTCCGCATCGCCTGGGGCTGCCTTTTGCTTCGCACAGGGTACAAGGGAGAAGTGGAGCTCCCGCTGCCGCCTCCATGGCCAGGGGCTCCCCTCCCGAGTTCGCCTCCCGAGGGTCCGCGCTGCTGCTGCCGTCGCCTCCTGAGGGTCCGCGCTGCTGCTGCCGTCGCCTCCCGAGGGTCCGCTGCCGTCGCCTCCCGAGGGTCTGCTGCTGCTGCCGTCGCCTCCCGAGGGTCCGCTGCTGCTGCCGTCGCCGGGGATCCTGCTTCGCCAGGGATCCTGCTTCGCCTAGGGTTGTCGAGGGTCCTGCTTCGCCTGGGGTTGCCGGGCGCTCTGCTTCGCCTGGGGTTGCTACACTGTGGCCAGAGCCCCACGAAGGGGAGCTGCCTGCCATGAAGAAAGGGGGGAGGTCAGGAGACCAGCTCCCCCAGCCGCATTTCCATGGCAGGAAACACTGTGGCCAGAGCCCCACGGAGGTGAGCTGCAGGCCACGAAGAAGGGGGGGGAACGTCAGGAGACCAGCTCCCTTCGCAGCAGTTTCGCTGCCAGAGATCGTGTGGTCGGAGCCCCACGGAGGGGAAATGCCGGCCATGAAGAAAGGGGAGGAGGTCAGGAGACCAGCTCCCCCAGCCGCACTTTCGCGGCAGGATAGTGTGTGGCGGAAGCCCCGGAAGAGGGAACTCCCAGCCACGAAGAATGGGGGGGTGGCGGACCTCCCACCATGGCCACCCCCATGGACACTGTGCTTCCCCCTCTTCCGGGACTGTGAGACTGAGGGGGGAGGTGGCCGTTGGGCCCATGTGTGCGATGCACAAGGGGGGGGGATATGTAACAGGGCAAGCAGCCCTGTACATTGTTTTGTTTATTTTATTTTAGAGCGGGGTCCCCCTCCGCCCCTGTGTTATTTTGTATTGTTTATTTATTTTTATTGTATATTTATGACGGCGAAGCGCCGGTTGTTTTGTATTTTAAATGACGGCGTAGCCGTTTGTTTGTTTATTATTTAGTAGCGGGGATGGGAAGCCCCATCCACACGGTAATTAATAAACTTGTGCAGATTGTGGCCGAGGGGTAATAGAATAATTAATTACAAGATAGTTAAACCACTCGGCCATAATATAAAAAGGCTGCAGCTCTCCAGCTTTGGGGTGGGTGTGAGAGGAGAGAACGAGAGCAGAGAGAGAAACTTTATTTAAAAAACAGACAGGAACAGTGAAGGCAATCTGCCCAGCCTGACCTGTATGGTTTATTTATTATTTGGTGTGAGAGATTTGTTTTTGTTAACCCTTTTATTTTGCTCTGTGAGCGCAATTGTTTTCGTTTAAATATTTTATTTATTTTTGTTATTAATAAAAACGGCAGCCAGCTGATTCTTTCTTTTGAACTGCAGTACTTGCCTGGTGTCAGTTTATTTTCCCTTCCTGCTTCTGTTGTCACCGCTCAGTCACCCTGTCACATACCTGTTGAATTATTATTTTTGTATATTGTTCTTTTATATTTATATTTAAAAAAAAAATATATATATATATATATATATATTATATATTGTATATATATATATATGTATATATATATGTATATATATATATGTGTATATATATATATATATATATATATATATATATATATATATATATATATATATTAAAGTTTCGTGTCAGTCACTACCGAGATCATTTTATCAGGGTAGATTTTGTAAAAGTGATAGTTCCAATAGGGCTAGTTTCCATGGAAAAAAACAGTTCTTGGATCGTTAAAGGGGTTTCATTATAGTGAAGTTAGACTATGTGTGTGTGTATGTGTGTGTGTGTGTGTGTGTGTGTATATATATATATATATATATATATATATATATATATATATATATATATATATATATATATATATAAGAAATCTAGGTCTGTCAACTAACCACATAAATGTTGTCCTTTTGAAGGCCTGATATCTGTCTTTGCAGTCTTGATTGCTGCAATCGTCAGACCAGATTTCAAAATGCCCAAAAAGAAGACTGGTGCTCGTAAGAAGGCGGAAAACCGCAAAGAGCGAGAGAAACAAATGCGAGCAAACCGGGACCAAGTTGATTTGGCAAAACATCCTTCCAATGCTTCAATGGTATGTTTCATTCACTTAAACAACTAAATAATTTGAAAGCCATTTTAAGAAATGCAGGGTATTATTTTATGCTTTCCTAAAACACACATTCTGAATGAAATTACTGCATGTTTTAATCTGTATATTTAATTTTTTTGTAAAAAATATTTTAATCTATGTACTTTTGGCCATAAGCTTGGTTAACTTTTTTATTTCAGCAAATCCACTTGATTCAGGCTATGTTTAGTAGGGATTAGCCTATTAAATAAATGGACACAATGTTTTTTGTTTGAAAGTTGCACTTTCAAGGGTGTGTCAAGGGTGTGCAATTCGTATCGACCGACGCCCAGGACAACAAGGTTTGTGTGAGGGACAAGAAGTTTTGCCGTTATACTTTGACCGTCTGACAAGTAGTTTTTATTTGTTTCTTTTTCCTATGTTCGTTCTGTTGCTAGAAAGGCACTCTGGGTATATTTTTAGAGAGCCACACAAGTTTCTGAAAACTGAATTGTGGACATCTAGCGCCTACACACAAACATATTAAATGTTTACGTCCCACCCCCACCACTTCTGATTGGCTACTGTGGCAAAAGCTGATCTTCTATTGGCTACAAAGAACACCAGAAGTGGCGGCCATGAGAGCTTTGGCAATGCACAGACTCATCTTTTAAATGTACGTTTTTCGTAAATTAGCAAATAAGAGATGCTGCTTTCTTAATGCATGAACCTGGCATTTAAATGCAGCAATCTAGTAAAGTTACAACAACAAAAAAACACCAGTCACTAAGGTATTGGTGGATTAGAAAAAATCATGTTGTGTAATTTATAAAATTGTGATCAAGCGTGTACAGTAGTCGTTAAGATTTAAAAAAAAAAAAAAAAAAAAAAAAACATGAAGTTTACAAGCATTTCAAGACAAACTATCCCTGGCAAAAATTTTAGTGTTGCTAACTAAGGCTGGGACCAAATCAAACCTTTGACAACCTGCTAATCGCAATTAACAAAACTGTATTTAATAGCGTTTTCTTTTTTTGTAAGTATCTTATTTCTTCTAGTCATAAAGGAATAAGAAAAGTTCCTTATTCCTTATTAACTAACTTGCTTATTCAGTATTGCAAACCATGTGTTCTCTGCTGCCTGTGCCACAACACTAAGCTATAGGAAAGTGGGAAGTGAAGTCCTTTGCTTTAGTTACATTTCTTAAAACTGCATCAACATAATATCAAACTTAACTCGAGGGGAGCTCATTTTTAATGGAACATATTTAATACGATCGGCTTGTAATAGGGAGATTTAAATGCATTTTTTTGTTTTTCTCTATATATCTAGCTACAGTCATTTGGGGGAAAAAAACTACCGGTACACGGCATCAGAGCAACGATTAATTATGCCATAAATTAACAAGCAACCAGTAGACCCTTAAACTTAGCAGTATTGAAACTACAGTACAGTCAAATAGGCAGTGAAAATAAATCTATTAAACTTCTCAGAGGCAGTTCCTCGGGTTAGGGAGGCAAAACCATCAGGGACTGTTTCTCCTCGTCACGCTGCTACGAACCCTACTGGTCAGGGCTGGGTTGCATCAGCTACGCTTAAGTTCATTCCTAAGTTAAAACATAAAGCTTCTACTAAGTCCGTAGTTGTTACTAGTTAGTTTATAACTAAGCGCCCTCTTATTTCAGTTGCACCACACGTATTTAAGACAATACTTTGTTAGTTTATCACTAAGACTTATTGCTACTAAGTTGGTGACATCATCACTGCTTGGTAGCCAATTAGAAGGGAGGATATTTCAGAGGGCTTGGTACAGTGATACAGATCGAAACTCCCACTGAAGAAACATGTATGGACAGGACCATTACACTACTGAAAATAAACATAATTTAATGGGAATGTTTAGTTTTAGAGCTTAATTGATTACAGTTAAATCCACGCATTTTTGTGAAACGGAATACTGAGAGGGCAAAGTTTTTTGTTTGTACTTCATATCTTAAATCTTCAGACTTCCCTGTGTTTATATATATATATATATATATATATATATATATATAATATATATATATATATATATATATATATATATAGTGATGCACAATGAAAACGCAACAGTAAGTTTTACATCAATGGCTCATTGGGCACATACAGACGTGCCCAAATTTGTTGGTACCCTTACAGCTCATTGAAATAATGCTTCATTCCTCCTGAAAACTGATGAAATTAAAAGCTATTTTATCATGTATACTTGCATGCCTTTGGTATGTCATAGAATAAAGCAAAGAAGCTATGAAAAGAGATGAATTATTGCTGATTCTACAAAGATGTTCTAAAATGGCCTGGACACATTTGTTGGTACCCCTTAGAAAAGATAATAAATAATTGGATTATAGTGATATTTCAAACTAATTCGTTTCTTTAATTAGTATCACACATGTCTCCAATCTTGTAATCAGTCATTCAGACTATTTAAATGGAGAAAAGTAGTCACTGTGCTGTTTGGTATCATTGTGTGCACCACACTGAACATGGACCAGAGAAAGCAAAGGAGAGAGTTGTCTGAGGAGATCAGAAAGAAAATAATAGACAAGCATGGTAAAGGTAAAGGCTACAAGACCACCTCCAAGCAGCTTGATGTTCCTGTGACAACAGTTGCAAATATTATTAAGAAGTTTAAGGTCCATGGAACTGTAGCCAACCTCCCTGGGCGCGGCCGCAAGAGGAAAATCGACCCCAGAGTGAACAGAAGGATAGTGCGAATGGTAGAAAAAGAACCAAGGATAACTGCCAAAGAGATACAAGCTGAACTCCAAAGTGAAGGTACGTCAGTTTCTGATCGCACCATCCGTCGCTTTTTGAGCGAAAGTGGGCTCCATGGAAGAAGACCCAGGAGGACTCCACTTTTGAAAGAAAAACATAAAAAAGCCAGACTGGAATTTGCTAAAATGCATATTGACGAGCCACAATCCTTCTGGGAGAATGTCCTTTGGACAGATGAGTCAAAACTGGAGCTTTTTGGCAAGTCACATCAGCTCTATGTTCACAGACGAAAAAATGAAGCTTTCAAAGAAAAGAACACCATGCCTACAGTGAAACATGGAGGAGGCTTCGTTATGTTTTGGGGCTGCTTTGCTGCGCCTGGCACAGGGTGCCTTGAATCTGTGCAGGGCACAATGAAATCTCAAGACTATCAAGGCATTCGCGAAACGTACTGCCCAATGTCAGAAAGCTCTGTCTCAGTCGCAGGTCATGGGTCCTCCAACAGGATAATGACCCAAAACACACAGCTAAAAGCACCCAAGAATGGATAAGAACAAAACATTGGACTATTCTGAAGTGGCCTTCTATGAGTCCTGATCTGAATCCTATCGAACATCTATGGAAAGAGCTGAAACTTGCAGTCTAGAGAAGGCACCCATCAAACCTGAGACAGCTGGAGCAGTTTGCTCAGGAAGAGTGGGCCAAACTACCTGTTAACAGGTGCAGAAGTCTCATTGAGAGCTACAGAAAACATTTGATTGCAGTGATTGCCTCTAAAGGTTGTGAAACAAAATATTAGGTTAGCGGTCCCATCATTTTTGTCCATGCCATTTTCATTTGTTTTCTTATTTACAATATTATGTTGAATAAAAAATCAAAAGCAAAGTCTGATTTCTTTTAAATATGGAATAAACAATGGTGGATGCCAATTACTTTTGTCAGTTTCAAGTTATTTCAGAGAAAATTGTGCATTCTTCGATTTTTGTGGAGGGGTACCAACAAATTTGAGCACGTCTGTACATAATGTTATTTACATTTTAACAAATTCTTAACAAATTAACGTTTAGTCAATAAAGAGGGCTCAGAGGTCTCAGGATGTGCGGTCCAGTGGTTAAAAAATAAATAAATAAAAGACCTTGGATAAAGGCTCCTGCTGAATAATGAAATAATAAAAAATAAAAATGGATTCAAGGCTGGGCCCGGGTGCAGTTTCTGTTACCCAATGAGTAAACTGCAGTTGTAAGTATCTACATGCACACGCTGAAATGTATTATTCATATGTCTAAACAAAATGGGAGGAATTTGACTTTAAATCAAAGGTGTGTACCAAGCAAAATCTGGCATAAATGACTTTGTGTTCCTGAAATGTGTACATTTATTGACTAAAAGCTTTTATTTTCCATTACAGGAATGTGACAAGTGCCAAAGGTATGTTTCATTACAGTATTTGTCTCATTTTCAAAGTATTTTCTTTCCTCATATGCATAACACTAGAACATCTACAAACAAATAATGTACTTGCAAGAAAGTTGTTATGCTTATGAGCATTCAATATATTTTTAAAGCCATTGTTCTCTCTCAAAGAGTGACAGGCCAATCAAACAAGCTTTAAGGTCACATACATCTCTGTCATGTTAATTGTTGATTTGTTTGGAATTAAAGGCTAAACTGTTACTAAAAATTATATAGGTACTTGTCTGTTTGTTCCTAATTGTACTGTTATCTTTTCTCTCTTCCACTGACACCAAGACGGCAGAAAAACAGAGCCTTTTGCTACTTCTGTAGTTCGGTACAGAAGTTACCAAGCTGTGCCCAGTGTGGTAAGTAAACCTTTTTCTTTTAATCTTATGGGTATTGAAAACTTACATTTTTTAATATATATATATAATATACACACCCAGTAAACAAAAAGTAAACAAATTTAACATCATGTATTCTTGCACACATTTCTCATTAGTCAGTGATTACAATTTGAACAAGAAAATCATAAATCAGATATTCAGCCAGCAAAGCTGCATTTCAAACTGATTCCAGAATTCAGGAGCTATGTACATAAGAATTTTCACTTTAAATTCAAGGTTCCTTAAAATATAAGGTTCATTAACTTCACTTGACAACATGGGTAGTTCCACTTGCTCAAAATCCCTATCACCCATTAGAATAATACAGTAGTGTTTAATTATCTGCTACTACCCTTGAAAACTATTTCAGAAATTTAATATGTTGTCAAATAACAAACGTCACTTAAATAACAAACAAGGCCTCTCGGTAAAGAATGTATATATATATAGATTTACAGATTCAAGCATATGCCTAAATTAAAAGTTTTAGTGAACAGGCTGTAATATTTACACTAAAATGTATTACTGGCTACTCTGTTTTGATATTTTGTTTATCAATATAAGATTATAGTACAAATTCTGAAGTGATGTTCCAAAAAGTAGTAGTCAGGAAAGCTCCAACATTTCTGGAAATGCTGTATTTAAATAAATGGCTATTGCAGGAATATACACCACACAGCAGGAAGAAACAGTAAGTAACGAGTTTGACTGTAAATTCTACATCTTGTTCAGTAACACTTTACATTTATGTTGTCTGTTAGCTTTTAAGAATTGTGATGTCAGGTTTTTAATTGACAGTATTTCATTGATTTAAATGTAATGCATTATGAGTCCAGAAGCAGCACAAGGCTGTGAATGATAATTACTGTCCTGTCTTTGTTGTAGTCTTTCTGTGCTTTTATGATATTTTATAGTGATTTGGTGTAATTCAGTTTTAGTTGCTAACACATGCTGCAATCAATACTCTGATTATTGAAATATTGTTTTATTTTTTGTTTTTTTTTTAAGGAAAAACTAAATGCATGATGAAATCGTCCGATTGTGTGATAAGGCACCCGGGGATCTACAGCACTGGTCTAGCAATGGTGGTAAGTGTTCTGGCGTTGCTACATACTGATTTTTGTGCATCGGTCTTTTTACACTGGTTGGTTTAACAGGCGCTCAAAGACTTCGTTTTTTTTATTATTGTATAATTTTGGTATCATTATTTTTATATTTATTATCTGCCTATACTCCATGTGTGTAGTTTTCAAAAAAGTTCTTTAGAAGTGGATGCGATTGCCCAAGAGGTACATTTCACAGTTGGGGTTGTATTTGCATCTAATTCCAGCTGTCGTGTGTCATCGAGTATGAGTGTAGAACATTTATTTATATCCAAATTAAAGCTCATTCAAACTACTTAACTAATACCCTGTTCACACTTGGATCGAAACGATACAAGTAAAATTAGTTTTGGTTTAAAATATACAGATACACAGTACTAGAGTAGATGGGTGCAATTATAAAACTTTTGGATTTATTGGTATTAGCCGTCATTTTTTATATATTTTTACAACTAACTTGCCTGTAAATATTTTTAAACAATACATTAGTTAAACAAGCATGACGGAAATAAATGCAGAGTTGAGAATCTTGGTAATGTAGAATGTCCGTGGTGTAAGTGTGCCATGCCTCAGACTCATCCATTCTGTTGTTATTCCGATCCACCTGTCCACACTTGATCTGTTCTGAGTCATATCGCAAGTGTACCAGTATAATACCGGTATAAAAATGCAAGTGTGAACAGGGCTTTAGTTTAGCAAACCAGTAATAGTATGCTAGTGTAACAGGACGGATGCTGGGCACAAGCCGGCGACCCTGCGTACCGCAGCCAAGCATCTAAATCCCAAAGCGAAAGAGCCGGGCTCCTCTGCATCTGTGGTTTTATAGCTTTTAACCTCATCCCACCTCACTGACGAGACTGGACAGAATCCGTAACAGCAGTGTATCACACAACACTGCCTGTTACACTAGCTTGCACCACCCATGAGCAACTCAATATTTAATAAATAAATAAAAGGTATGTTACATTCCTCACTCTTATTGAACTGAAGTTGTAATTGCACTAAAGTAATGCCATTTGTTTGAAACATTATCAGAAATAAAAGTGCTGACAGTTTTGACACGCAGAACGCCACGACCAGTTGCTACAAATAAGCAGTTGCCGGCACAAAGGGTTGTGTGGAGTCACAGATTTAAACAGACTTGGATGTATCACACATACAGTAATGTATTCCATACCATATAGCAACATGAGTTTAGAAACAGAAAGAGCTCAGGCACTCAGAAACTTGAATAAATCTAATTGGTTTCTGGAAATAGGCACATGCCCACTTCAAGAGAGCATTTTATTTACTGCACTGGTAACTTTACTAGATGTGCTATTAGACCGGCAGTAGCAAGGAAATTGTATAAATTAAACGATTACGTTTGCTCTACTGACTTTTAAAGTGTATCTTAATCTATGTTTTAAAACAATATTATATATGCATACTACCTACTGTTATTAGAAGCCTGTCTGCCTGCAACTAATAAAATATATTGTTCATGGTCTTTTGATCTTATGCATACTTGACTGATTTCAAGTTTGTGGTAGTTTCTTTAGGGAATGATTGACACAAAAATTGTGCTTATGTAGCTTCTAAATATCTAAACATGAATAGTAGTGCAATATTTTGAATACCTTTTACAGTGATTGCATGGCAACTTATAACACTAAAAAATATGTTTCTCTGGTCATGCCAACAATGAAGACCACACATTTTGAGATGATGTCTTCATTTGGTACACAGCTGTATTTTATGATTCTCTTATTCAAGTTTCATAATGAATCATTTTGAAGCTATATTTGTTGTAAACTCTGCCCACATATCAGAAATTCAGAATTAATTTGAAATTCAGACTTTGTATTTGTTACATTAATTAAACCCCTTAGGAAAATTGTGGCTGTGATTTATTTTTTCTGTTGTATTGCATAATTTATTTTAAGCAGATGTATCCACATTAGCAAATGAAACCAAACAAAAAATCGTCTATTTTATTATTATTATTAGTAGTAGTAATAGTAGTAGTATTTATTAAAGTAAAGTTAATATGGTTTATAGTGGTATATTAAGATCTCTTTAATGGTAATTTCTTAATTCCTCCTTTTTACCACCAGGGGGCAGTCTGTGACTTCTGTGAGGCATGGGTGTGCCATGGAAAGAAATGTCTTGGCACACACGCCTGCATCTGCCCCCTTGTAGATGCAGATTGTATTGAATGTGAAAGAGGAGTCTGGGAGCATGGTAAATAAGATGGATGTTTTAGTTTCAAAATGTTCATGTATATTTAATTGAAAGACAAATATATATATATATATATATATATATATATATATATTTTTTTTTGTTTTGAATGTCATACAAAGTTTGATAACTTGGCATCATGATGCAAATGCTGCACAGTTTTTTATTTTACTTTATTAAGCTTTGAATGGAGCCAGAGATTTATGATCCAGCATATGGGTTCTGCAGCTTGACTTGGTGGTTGTTGTTTTGACACAATGTTATTATGTTCATGCCTGATTTAAATCTAGCCTCATGTGAAGCCATGGTGGGTGATAGTGGAGCTGCTGTAGATGACTATGAATAGACATGTTTCCCTTCTAACACTATCCAAGAGAGCATTGTGTTTAACCCTTTGCAGTCCATTTATTAAGTGCGCGTCAGGTCCAATTTATTTTCACACGCGCAGTTAATTTTAGACGCGCTGTTTAAAATGTATTTTTTTCCACAGTCAAACGGGTTTAAATGGCCCTGCATATCAACAAAGCACTCACTAGGCTTCTGTAGCCCCGCCACACCCTTTCTTTCGCTATCGCTTTCATCTATGTAAGAAATAAATAATAATAAAAATAATAGTCCGATCAATCATCTCCGGATCACTCGTTCTATCACCAAACTCCTCAATATTGTGATCAAAGTCATTATTTTATTACTATAACATCTGAAAAAAGCTCTGCAAATGTCCATGATAGTCTCTGTGCGCTGACGCACTCAGCCAGCTTGTTTACTATGACCGCCCCGTTATCTGATACCAGGGCCATATGTATGATTATTCATGAGATACGCCTTTTTTTTCCAGACTTGTTTCGGCTCCTGTCGCTACCACTCGGCAATTGAATGGTTTTCTCGGCTTTTTCTGGAGAAAAAACGACTAGAAACCCGTTTTTTGCGTTGCTATGATGATGTCGGACCCAGTCCGACAAAGGACCTGAGAGGAATAATTGCAATGTCGGACCCAGTCCGACAATGGACCGCAAAGGGTTAAACTGCTGTTAATGTAGTAGTGATATTATGGTAGAGAAGAGCTTAGTGTTGATTCTTTTCAGTTTGGTGCATTGAAACCAAGATGTGTTGCTGCCCTTAGCGTTTGTTTATGCTCTACAGGAGGAAGAATATTCCGCTGCTCTTTCTGCAACAACTTCCTGTGCGAAGATGATCAGTTTGAGCATCAAGCCAGCTGCCAGGTTCTGGAAGCAGAAACATTTAAGTGTATGTGATTGTCTTCTGTTTTATGTGAAATATAAAAACAAATAAATAAATAGATTTGAACGTATTTTGAAGATGTGAACTAGAAGATGCATTATGGGTGTGGAAACAGGATAGCCGTAACCTCACCTGTACACCCTGATCTGACAGTTGAGGTGTTGAAAGAGTTTTACTTGTGTTGGCTTGATAAGGATGGCAATGACTTTAATAGGTACATGTTGTTCTTTTTTGCAGGCATTTCATGCAACCGCCTTGGACAACATTCTTGTCTGCGCTGTAAGGTAAGAGAAAAGACATTTTTGTACGTATTGTATCTGTGAAGAGGAGCGAGTCTGTGCAGGTTGTGCGGTTTAGGTACATTACGGTATTGATACCGTTCCTGCTATGCTACACCGCAAATGTCGTAATTACAACATACAACGGTTAATGCTATGTTCGTGATCCTGTGAAAAAAGTGAAGGAAAAGGTCATTTTCATATGTTACCGCCTTATTTTTCAACGTCCTGTACAAAACAAGTCTTGGTACTACTCGACTTTCTCACCTAGCCTCACACTTGAACATTCCATTAGTAACATTGGAAGTTTATTTGTGCAATGCCACATAAGCTGTATTTTTTTTTTCTGTAGGTACTAGATTTTTGTGACCTTTTCAGAGTTTTCTTTTTTTCCTCTCCTCCTGTTGAACTGTAACTTGATTGAGACCATAGGCGCCTAACCCATAGGGGAGGCAAACTATATATTTCGCCCCTCTACTTTTTTGGCTCAGGATTGCCTCATCATGGAATGTGACCTCATCCATCCAGGTAAGAATGTTCAGTTACCTCAGTGACTCCAGCAGATGGATTTTGTCCTTCCTGTGACAGTGGCTGGTACACAAACCCAGGGTCTCTTGGATTTGGAGTGCGGTCAGTCCCTAATACAAGGAGGGTTAATCTCACCGGGGCATAAACTAGTAACGGGACGGGTTAATATTAAATGCGTTCATGGGGATCTGCGTCCCTATCTGAAAAATTAGCCAGCAGGTGACTCGAGTACAGGTGGGGTTGTGTCCTCGCTATCCAGTGCCAGTCATTCTGGGGCAGGACTGCGAGCAGTTCAAAGATTGGTTGGCTGCTGTGATGGTCCCGTCCTCCCTATTGGCTAAGAAGGAGGAAGTAATTGGAGAGATCTTCCCCTTTCGTGACCCGGCTTGGTTTTGCCATAGAGTCAAGCCCCGAAAAACAAAACGGGAACGCCGGTCCGCTAAGAACGAGAGCTGGCAATGGAAGGAATCCAAGTGGTTTCGAGCAAAGGAGTGACGACATGCTGGGCAGGCTCAGGGTGGTCGAGCCCAGACGCGCCGCCACGTACACCCACTTTAAAATTAATCGAGATCTGCTGTATCGAGTTGATAAATTACCCCAGATGGGGGAAGTGTGTCATCAGCTGCTGATTCCTAAGCCCTTTAGGGATGACTTGCTGCAGCTGGCTCATGCTATTCCCCTGTCTGGGTGTTTTGGCTGGGACAAAACTACAGCTAGGCTCGTGAGATGGTTCTTTTGGTTTAGGCTTGGTGGGGACGTGCAGCTTTTTTGCAAACGCTGCTGGGAATGCCAACTTGCCAGCCCTAGAGCCGTCCCATGAGCCCTCCTGGTGCCTTTGAGAGGAGTGAGGCAGTATACTCTAACCTATTGGAACCTATAGTTCTGGTCACGTCGTTACAAAAAGGATATTGCTGCTCTAGAAAGAGTGCAAAGAAGAGCAACCAGAATTATCCCAGGTTTAAAAGGCATGTCTTATGCAGACAGGCTAAAAGAATTGAATATTCAGTCTTGAACAAAGAAGACTACGCGGCGATCTGATTCAAACATTCAAAATCCTAAAAGGTATAGACAATGTCGACCCAGGGGACGACTTTGACCTGAAAAAAGAAACAAGGACCAGGGGTCACAAATGGAGATTAGATAAAGGGGCATTCAGAACAGAAAATAGGAGGCACTTTTTTACACAGAGAATTGTGAGGGTCTGGAACCAACTCCCCAGTAATGTTGTTGAAGCTGAAACCCTGGGATCCTTCAAGAAGCTGCTTGATGAGATTCTGGGATCAATAAGCTACTAACAACCAAACGAGCAAGATGGGCTGAATGGCCTCCTCTCGTTTGTAAACTTTCTTATGTTCTTATGGTCATTCTGGATTATGCCACACGCTATCCAGAGGCCGTCCCACTCCGCTCTGCGTCTGCCAAGGCTGTCGCCAATGAGCTGGTGAAGGTTCTCTCCTGGGTACGTATCTCCAAAGAAATGCTGACGACCAAGGTACCAACTTCACTGTCACGTCCACAAAACATGCAAACTTTTAGCGATTTAAGACCATCAGGACCTTGATTTATCACCCCCAGACCGATGGGTTTGTGGAGCATTTTAATAAAACCCTGAAAAGCATGTTGGGCAGATTCATTGACGTGTGCCACTGGGACCAGCTGATTCCTCCCCTTCTCTTTGCTATCAAAGAGGTTCCCCAAGCTTCCGCAGGGTTTTCTCCATTCAAGCTGCTGTATGGGCAGAGACCCTGGGTTGTGCTTGATCATTTCAGAGAGATACAGGAGGAACAGCAGGAAAATTTGACTAATACAGTCCAGTATGTGTTGGACCTGCGCAAATGTATTGAGTCTGTGGGTTGGTGGGTGCATGATAATTTGCATCAGGATCAGCACAGGCAGGAGACCCAATACATTAGGGGGGCCCGGTTGCGCACGTTTCAGCCCACGAGATCTGGACTGGACTAGGTGGACTGTGAGATCATCCAGCCGGTGCGGCAGAGAGAAAAGCACATTTATCATATAAACCTTCTGAAGCCCTGGTTGCAACAGGAGGCATTGTTAGTGGCGCAAGCAGATGACGTCAGTTAACCAGGTTATCTACTTCACACCCCATACATTCAGTTCTCTTTACATTGTCTGGTACACCATTCAAATGAGAGAATGATAAACCTTGTACATCATTACATTCAAACATGATTTTGCAATGCTCCACCATGTGTGTACATGCGGGACATGTTTTTGGTTCTGCTTGTGGCAGCCTAGTTCTCCACTTTTGTCATCCACACTTTTAAGCTGGGTATGTGCCTGCATTTTCTCCTTTTCAGAGAGAGTTTCCCACAGGGAGCAATGATTCTGGACTAACTATGTTCATGCATTTCAGCTTAACCACAGGGGGCTATGTTATTAGATATTCCATCTATCCAAAATATCTGAGTTGGCCAGAATTTACTATTTTTCATATCAATGGGTTCCCAAGCCTCATTATCATTTCCATCACTAGTGGGGAACCCCCCCCCCCCCCCAAGAAATTAAGTTTGTTCTATTGAAGGTCCATATACTTCTGCAGCAAATGAGCTAGTACCTTGTACAAGAGAGAAGGGGTTTTAGGGTGACAATAACCATGAACAAATAATGCCTGAGGGAAAATATCCCAACTCACGTGAATAGAAAAATCTGTCTAGAAGTAGTTACTCTCTGTGCATTGATTCAGACAGTTGTTTGCATCATCAATGATGAAGGTTCAGATGAGTTCAGCGGTTTTGGATCAGATGATACAGACTCCGCACTCTGATTGATTATGCTTTCCTGTTACGCTATTATCCATATTTTTTATTTCTTTTTTTTGTGACACTGCAAGAGTAACTTAACTCTTTTTGTATTGAGCATTTTAATGTTATAGTGCTATTTTGGACGCTACATTAATGTATTATTTTGTGTTGTGTTTTCACACTCCAATTTCTTACTTGCAGAGATTATGTAAAGCCATCTATTTTAGTGGACTAAAAATGTCACATGTTTGTATATATTTTTTAAATGCAACGACTTTTATACTACTGTTTTTCACCTACAAATGTGTTTTTCTCATGATGTTCTTTTGCACTGCACACTGTAGCTTTAAAGTTTAATTTTTTTGTTTTGTAAAAATATTTGAAATGACAAAACAGTGGTCATACTGCAGCAACTTGCAGCGAATTGTAGTTCACCAGTCAATAAATATGTAAATTGCACTTCTTGATTCTTCAGCGTGACAGTGTGCTGTGCTCTAGAGCCTTGCTAGTGCTTCCTAAAACTCACTTCCTGCTTATTTTTTGCCTGTCTAAAAAAATCTTGCATGAGTGAAGTGCTGCCGTGAGTGGTGAGGACGACTTCTAGCGTGCACGTCAGTATGAAATATGTATGAAAGGAGAGATTCTCTACATTAAAAATATTGAGGCTAATTGAGTAAAAAATATAAACTATCAACAGCAATATAACTATCAACAGCTATGTAGCAGTCGAACATTCCGTTGCTGGTAAGGGTAAGTCTAGATCCACTGTTTGGAAAAACTATGGCATTGTTGTATTCAGCGATCATAAAAGTGCATATGGGGCTCCCAAGTGGCGCATCCAGTAAAGTCGCTCAGTGTGGAGTGCAGGATGTGTCCTATAGTCTGGACATCGCAAGTTCGAGTCCAGGCTATTCCTTTGCCGACCGAGGACGGGAGCTTCCAGGGGGCAGCGCTTAATTGGCTGTGCGCCGCCCGGGGGGAGGGAGGGTTAGGTCGGCCAGGGTGTCCTCAGCTCACCGCGCACCAGCGACCCCTGTAGTCAGGCCGGGTGCCTGCGGGCTTGCCTGTAAGCTCCCGAAGAGCTGCGTTGTCCTCCGATGCTGTAGCTCTACAGTGGCTGCATGGTGAGTCCGCAGTGTGAAAAAAAGCGGTCGGCTGACGGCATACGCTTCAGAGGACAGTGTTTGTTCGTCTTCACCCTCCCGAGTCAGCGCAGGGGTGGTAGCGGTGAGCTGAGCCTAAAAATAATTGGCCATTCCAAATTGGGAGAAATAATAAAAATAATTGGCAACAACTAAATTTATAAAAAGAAAAAAAAAGTGCATGTGGCTTTGTACAATGCAAATCTTGCAAAATATTACAGAAATTCATATCTGCAGCGGCACATTGAAAAGGTTTGTCCTGTAGCTGGGCCAAGTCAGTCGTGCGTGACTTTTGTCCAAAATGATTATGCGAATTTGCAAGAGCATCTTAATGTGTGGCTATTTGTGGTAACAATTTTGAAGAAGCCTGTTGTCTTTTAAATCAAGCAATGTTGGATTATTAGGAAAGGAAGTACATGAGATATGATTAATTGAGTGTTTTTTTTTCTTTTATTTGTTAACATTTTAACTGGAAATTGGAAATAGACTACACGGAAGGTACTTAATTTCCATAGCGTATGTTTGGAATATATATGTGGAGACGGTCGGGTATGCAAATATTTCAAAAGGCCTCGAGCTTGGGTTGTGTTTGGTTTTGTTTGGTCGGGATCTGATCGGGTTTTAAATTTGAATACCTTTGAATTTTAAGCATGCCAGATTGCAAACGTAATCAATCTACCTAATGTTAATAATGCCTGTAATTTCGCCGCTGCCTGAGTCTACCCCCCCCCCCCCCGCCCCAACAAACACACACTTTTGTCTTAATAACAACTTTATGGCCCCTGGGCATTAACATTACAATTGTTCTCACAAACTGCAGCACCACCTTTTTCTGAGCAAAGGCTAGCTCTTAATATGTTGCTGTATAACGTATAGGGTGTTTTTGGAACAGTTGGTTATTGCGGACATTAGGGTGTTTATCAGTATCGTGCCAAGGATCTGTTTAAAC
Organism: Acipenser ruthenus; assembly: GCF_902713425.1. Classification (NCBI taxonomy): domain Eukaryota; kingdom Metazoa; phylum Chordata; class Actinopteri; order Acipenseriformes; family Acipenseridae; genus Acipenser; species Acipenser ruthenus. The sequence continues at coordinate 68,142,041 of NC_081189.1, forward strand.
ATTGAAAGACTGATTTTTCTATTTTTATTTTTTATCTGCAGGCTTGCTACTGTGGTGATCATATCCGCAGCAAAGTGTTTAAACAAGATAAGGGAAAAGAGCCACCCTGTCCCAAGTGTGGGCATGAAACACAGGAAACCAAGGATCTCAGCATGTCCAGTAAGTATTTTAATAATCTTGACATAGCATTTTGTCATTTTTAAGCTTCTCTCTGAGATGTTTATAACGACTGCTAAGGTCTCATTAACTATTTAAGCTGGCAGCTTTATATTTTTTGTTTTTTGCAAAGCTGCTGCTACCACAGTGTAGATACACTATCGCAGAAACCATTTGAGGTAATGACTTCATATTAGCAGGGTTATTTGAACATTTATATGTTAAATGTGTGCTGACCATGACATTTACCTCTGACTTAATATGTCTACCATATTGAGGTAATGTTACTTTAGAAGCTACAGCTGCATAGAGACATTGCACTTTGAGTTATTGTCTTAATGTTTGGTACCCAGATGTAATCTTTGATTTTGTTACTCAAGCTCATATGCACTCAAGGCTGGAAATAACCTGGAAAAAGAATAAATTCTAAAAGTCTTGGCAAAGTCATGAAAAAATTGTTGAGAAAATGTTTAATATTATTTGAACTGCACTATATGTTGTTAAAGACTACCATTTGTTTTCTCTGTCTGTTTGTTTTGGCTGCTTCCCTGGATTCTTTATTTATTGTTTTTTGTTTTTTTTTAACGGTTGCCAAGTAACAAACTTAGCAACGAAGGCATATACGAAGGCATAAAAAACTGAGTGTCATTCAGAAGACGCCACAAAACCGACATTGATAAAAGAATAAAAAAAAAACACAATAAAACCTACACGAACAGTAGTCCAATCTGCACTGTTTAGTACAGCTGACGTTAGCAGCAGCGTGTCTGCAACAGAAGATGCTGGGCAATTGGGAGACTACAAAAAATGATTCATTAAATGATATAGGCTAGGTAGTTGTTAGTTTAGTTTGTTTTTATTCTGTATTAATTAAATTATATTCATTTAATTAAACCAAGAGAGAACCAGACTCTTTTTTTTTTCTTTGCTAATAAGGAAGTTAGTTGGTTCATGTTGCTGCAGGGCCATGAACAGATTTAAGTTTAATATCAACTCTAAATAAAATGTTACTGTTATTAAGCACTGTAGTAATAATCTGAAGCAGTGGTATTTCAAAACAACAAAAGCCTGTTTTTACTTTAATGAAGTAGGCTAGAATTTTATTATTATTATTATTAAAAACGTGTCTTTATTCTTTATTGAAATTCAAACGTGTCTTTATTCTTTATTGAAATTCATTTTCAGCTTTCATACTAAGCTTTTTTTGCTCATTCAATCAAACCGTTTAAAAACGTTTTTCAAGTCATGTGAGCTTACTTGTGTATAAAAAAACTACGCAGTCCTTTTTCACAGACAGTGCCATCTTTTCTTTTAAAAGCACCTGAAATCGTAAGGTAATTAAAATATTTTTGCTTTTATTACTTTCCCTGTCGTTCTGCGCACTGTCAGCCCTTCTTAAAGAGATAAAATAATGTACCCGATCTGAAGCAAGTGCAAAACTTGCCCCAAAATTTAAAGAAAAAAATATTAATATTTTAAAACTAGCAAGAGAGGACTAGCAGCAGTTACATTATTGTTTTAAGTTATTTTACTATGGGCAAACTTTGCCCTCTAACTCAATGGACCATATTTAAAAGCAAGCAAAAAGACAAAAACAATTTATTCGAGGAATAAGACCATTTTAATGGTATTAAACAGGAAACAACTCTTGACTTGAAATTTGTATCAGAAAAACTATATGAACCCTGATAATTGGTACATAGTCGTATTCAATGATTCTCTCAATAAAGTTCCATTACAGGTGGTACCATTTCACTTCCACGTGGCTTGTTCTGTGTCAGTTGCATTGAAATCTACCTGCAGTTGCTGTGCACTGTTACTTTAATATTTTCCTCTTTATTCCCCTCTAAAGCTCGCTCTCTCAAGTTCGGTCGACAGAGTGGGGCAGATGACGGAGATGGTGCCTCAGGTTATGAGGCCTACTGGAAGAACCTGGCAACAGGAGGCGGCGCTGGAGGGGATGAGGATTACAATGACGAGGAGTATGGAGACGACGAAGATGACGATGATGATGAAGATGAGGAAGAGGAGGATAAGGAGTCCGACACTGAAGTCTCTGAACCTTTCTCTGATCTTAATCTGGGGAGGACCTATGCCAGTGGTTACGCCCACTACGAGGAATCCCAAAACTAAACGTATCGTTTATGTAGTTGCTGTATGCTTGAGTACTTGGAAGGATACAGATTTGAAATTGCTAGCAAAAAGTTGTTTGACTTGATTTGTACAACTTTGTAAAATAAATTGTATTACTTGTGCTTTTATTGTCATATTTAAACAAGACAAATAAATTATAATTAATTACAGATGGTTTCTGTAAGCTCTGTTAGGTTTTGAATATTTATTTTACATACAGGAAGTATTTCACAAGTGCATTTATTAAGTGTCATTAGTAAGGCCTGTAGTTTTGCATCTTACCTGTAATTTAGTCATACAGAGAAGAGATGTCAGTTTGTGCTGCGCATCATGTGACTTGGCAAAACACTGAAATTCAAAATCAATTATTGTAAGGTGACATTGGTTTTATGTTGGGAAATATTTTTAAGAAAAATAAAAAACTGAAATATCTTGCTTGCATAAGTATTGAACCCCTGTGCTGTGGAAGCTCCCAGTTTACACCGATGAAAGAAATTGCCCTAACGAGGACACAATTACCTTACCATTGGCCTCCACCTGTGAACCATTAAAGTTGCTGTCACATTTTCTGGATAAAAACCCCACTGTTGAAGGATCATTGGTCAGGCTGTGAATCTGAAGGAAAATGAAGACCAAAGAGCATTCTACAGAAGTTAGAGATAAAGTAATACAAATGCATAGATTAGGGAAAAGGTACAAAATAATATCCAAGCGTTTGGATATCCCAGTGAGCACAGTTGGATCAATAATCAGGAAGTGGAAGCTGCATCACACCACCCAGGCACTGCCAAGAAAAGGCTGTCCCTCAAAACTCAGCGCTCAAACAAGAAGGAGACTTGTGAGAGAAGCCACAGAGAGGCCAACAATCACTTTGAAGGAGCTACAGAGTTCAGTGGCTGGGAGTGGAGAAATGGTGCACCAGTCAACCATATCAAGAGCTCTGCATAACGCTGGCCTGTATGGGAGGGTGTCAAGAAAGAAGCCGTTACTCAAAAAGTATCATCTGAAAACACGTCTGGAGTTTGCCAGAAAGCATGAGAGTGACCCAGCTGCGATGTGAGAAAAGGTTTTGTGGTCAGATGAGACCAAGATAGCTTTTCGGCCAAAACTCAAAGCGCTATGTGTGGCACAAACCTAACACTGCCCATGCCTCAAGACAGACTATCCCTACAGTGAAGTATGGTGGTGGCAGCATCATGCTGTGGGGATGCTTCTCATCAGCAGGGACTGGGCATCTTGTTGAAATTGAAGGAAGAATGGATGGAGCAAAATACAGGGAAATACTGCAGGAGAACCTGCTTCAGTCCACTAAAAAACTGAAGCTTGGGAGGAAATTCATCTTTCAGCAGGACAATGATCCCACGCACAAAGCCAAAGCAACATTGGAGTGGCTCAAGAACAAAAAGGTGAATGTCCTACAGTGGCCCAGTCAAAGTCCTGATCTCAATCCCATTGAGAATCTGTGGCACTATTTGAAAATTGCGGTCCACAAGCGTCGTCCAACCAACCTGAACAACCTGGAGCAAATCTGCCAAGAAGAATGGGCCAAAATCACTCAGAGACTGTGTGCAAAGCAGGTAAATACTTACCCCAAAAGTTGTTATTGCAGCGAAAGGTGGCTCTACCAAATATTAGTGTGTGGGGGTTGAATACTTATGCAAGCAAGATATTTCAGTTTTTTATTTTTCTTAAAAATATTTCCCAACATAAAACCAATGTCACCTTACAATAACTGATTTTTAGTTTCAGTGTTTTAAAATAAAATATCAAACAGAACGAAATTTCAGTGTACCATTTGTAATTCAGTAATATGAGAGAATTGGTCAGGGGTCTGAATACTTTTGCAAGGCACTGTATTTGAACTCCAATGTTACAGCTTTCAAACCACTGCATCAATTGCTCATATGTTTGCTTTTGAAACGTGGTATAATTTAAACATTTCTACAGGACCTTTAACACTTGTGGTCATGATATTCAGCTGCAGAATACAAACTGCCCCACCCTGTTTACTTGAGTCAGGAGGGCACTTTTTCAAGCGTCCTTTCTGATTGTGTCTTCCAGATGCTCTTTTAAAGTACAGGTTTTAAAACTTTTTTGTTATGGATGCGATCAGGTTTCTCAAGGCCCGTCATTAGTAATGGCTGTAAGGCAGATATTGCTTTGAGCGGAACAGAGGCTTTGGCAGCTTCATTCTAGTACAGATTAATCATTGCTTGGAGGTATTTAGAGGGACACAATGTAATTCTAGAAGTGCCTCTGTTATTAAGCACAATGCAAATTCCTTGTGAAACATTATACCTAAACTACCTCATGTACATTTTCATGTGGTTCTTGCAGGAATTGGAGCTGAAAGTACTATAAACTCTGGTTATGCTGAGACAAGTCAGAGAAAACACACAGGGTCTAATTAAAAAAAAAAAAAAATGGAAGAAAGTGTGCACACTCACACTCTGTGCCACTTCTTTTGTTGATATTAATTAAATAAGCATTCATTATCTCCATTATAGTGAACATCCCACCACAAGAAATTATTGGGTACAGTGCAGAAATAATATGGAGCATGTGTTGCTGTATGAAACAAACATTATTTTAGAAATAAATGCACGTCACACTTCAAAATAACAAGAAGCAATTTATTGTTTTTAATTGTGTCCTATTTTTCAGAATGTCTGCGCATACTAACACAAATTGGATATGTGCTTACAATATGTGAGGTTTTATGTAACCTTAAAGAGGTTTTAAAAAATATATATATACTATACAGACCTAATTAGCAATACACCCTTCTGTGGCTTAGCTTATCTTATCTTGCTTGAGGTGTATTCATTCATGTAAGGAGGGATGCAGGAGTTCCCTTTCAAGTACGAAATGTAACCATTGCTGAATGGGTATTATTATTATTATTATTATTATTATTATTATTATTTATTTATTTCTTGGCAGATGCCCTTTACCTCCTAAAGACCTGAAACCTGAATAAATATATCAAAGCTGCTCAGCCGAGCCTCTATAACGCTTATTGCTGGTTGTTAGTAGCTTATTGATCCCAGAATCTCGTCAAGCAGCTTCTTGAAGGATCCCAGGGTGTCAACTTCAATAACATTACTGGGGAGTTGGTTCCAGACCCTCACAATTCTCTGTGTGAAAAAGTGTCTTCTATTTTCTGTTCTGAATGTCCCTTTATCTAATCTCCATTTGTGACCCCTGGTCCTTGTTTCTTTTTTCAGGTCGAAAAAGTCCCCTGGGACGACGTTGTCTATACCTTTTAGAATTTTGAATGCTTGAATCAGATCACCGCGTAGTTAATTTGGTAACTGGATTTGTGTTTTCCTCTTTTGTTCTGTTTAGTTTAAATAGTTCAAATGTTTGTCTTTCATATTGTGGGGATGATGTCATGAGTTCCTCGGAGTCCGAGTTTGAGATTCCACTTAAAGTGTCTGTTGTAAGTGAAGATAGTAGCAAGGATTATGTTTTAGAAAAATAAAAATGCAAAAGATCAAAAAGGTATGTAAACTAGGAACGGACAGTAAAGTTTGATCATTTTGCCGAACCTAAAAAAGACGAAGCCCTAAATATCATTGCCAGGAAATATGTAAGTGGGTTGTAAGCTTGTTTGACAAATGGTTAAACGAAAGAAATTCAAAAGCTGAGTTCAAATCTAACATCCATGTAATTGATGAAGATTTACGAACTGATGATGAAACTACTGTTGTTCCTGAACCTGTCCAGAAGATATGTGAAATAAAAATTAGAAGGGGGGTGTTTATGTAGAAATTAATTTGTAATTATAAAATTGTGAATGTATAATTCTATTATTTTTGCAAGCAATATGAAATGCTAAAATGAAATTGCAAGCCCTTTAAAGTGTTGCATTTGAAATGTGTATTAACTAACTGTTGAAATGATTGTTGCGTAATAAAATGGACTTCGCTTTTTTGTTGAATTGTTCTTACTGTGGTTTTGTTGATGAAACAACAGTTTCCTGTGGACTCGTAGCCACTTTTAGGTAGAATATTCTTAGAATTAATCAGTCATAAGATCAAAGGGTGACGTCACAGAAATGTTAAGTGTGACAAACACATTATATATACACATTACAATTTCCCTATTCACACAACCTAAATAATGCATGATAAACTCAATTCACAATCACGTTCCCTTTCAATTTGAAAGTCAGTCAGCCGTGTGTTCCTCCATCGGGGCTGTGCTTTAGTCTCGTCGGCTGCCTCGGCCCACCCACCTCTGTGTTTTGGGCCTTCTGAGCAACGCCGATCCGTGCTCAGGACGCAGGCTGTGGCTCCTCGCCCTCAGCTCTTCCCAATGTTCCCAGATTTCATGGAGGTGGTACACTCCTCCTGGGATCGTCCGGCCTCAGTGCCCAGTGTGCTGAAGCAACCGGCCCTGCTCGCTTCTTTAGAGGGCGCGGACAAGCTGAGCCTGGCGGGTTTCCCCCAGTGGACTCCGCCATTGCAGCCTTGGTCAAGGCTCCACCGGTGGGGGGCTTGCCCAAGGACCCTGTGTGCCTGAACCTGCAATGCAGGGTCACGGAGACGCACTTGAAGCGGGCTTACGCAGCGGAAGCACAGGTGACTCTTCTGGCGAATTCAGTGAGTATCCTGACCACCTATATAGATGACATACTACGGGAAGCTCCGTTCACTGAGCCGATGGCTTACGAGTTACACCTGTTTTAAGGCACACTGCTCCAGATCTTTGGCCTTCAAGGGCAAGCCCTGGGCTGGAGCCTGGCAAGCCTGGTGGTGGCTCGCAGACAGCTATGGCTGTCACAGGCGAGGGTCCCTGACGTGGATAAAACGGCGCTGTTGGATGCGCCGATATCCCCGGGGCATACTTTTGGGCCAGCAGTAGAGCTCACCGAGAACGCGAGGCATCTCAGCATGTGGCTGCGCTACTCCATCCCCGTCCTCCACAGGCACGTACTATAATCCGGATGGTCCCAATTCCCACGCCTCCGCTGAGTGACCCTGAGGCATCGCCTGCAGGCCACTGCGGCAGCAGGCAATCGGACCCTTCCACAAGGAATAGGGAACGCAGTGTGTGGTGCTCCCACGCAGCAGCGCTCCAAAAGACAGTTCCAGGGCCATTGCCCTAGGCAGCCGCCTCAGTGCAATTGGTTTACAATAGTGGACTTGAGGACGCGTATTTTCACGTTCCTATTCGTCCAGCGCACAGGAAATACCTCCGCTTCGCCTTTCAGGGGAACGTATTTGAGCTTTCCATGCTGCCTTTCGGTCTCTACTTAGCCCCTTGCACCTTTTTGAAGTGCGTGGATGCAAGGGTGTTGAACTACCTGGATGACTGGTTGATCTGTTCCCAGTCACAGGAAGGAGCAGTGGCCCACACAGTGACAGTGACAAACCATCTAGCAAGACTGGGTCTCATTCTCGACGAGGCCAAGAGTCAATTAATACCGGTGCAATGTATGGTCTTCTTGGGTCTCCAGCTAGATTCCCTCACCATGCAAGCCTATCTGTCGGACAAAAGAGTAAAGGCTATTCAAAACTGCCTGTCCCTGTTTCAACAGGGGTCCACAGTGGTCCAGTGGTTAAAGAAAAGGGCTTGTAACCAGGAGGTCCGCGGTTCAAATCTCACCCCAGCCACTGACTCATTGTGTGACCCTGAGCAAGTCACTTAACCTCCGTCTTTCGGGTGAGACGTAGTTGTAAGTGACTCTGCAGCTGATGCATTGTTCACACACCCTAGTCTCTGTAAGTCGCCTTGGATAAAGGCGTCTGCTAAATAAACAAATAATAAAGACCTGCAGCAACGGGGTTGAATGTTCGGTGAGTGGAGAACAGGAGTACAGAGGAGGTAAAGAAAGGAAAACCTAAAAAGTAAACAATTGCTACTTGTTTGTATTAGTGTTTATTTTGCTGTGGCCCATGTGCCTTTTGTTTTTGTTAAATATTTGTTATTATTAAATACCCGCACCGGCATGTTTCATACCCTAGTCTGCTGTTGTCTCCCCCCCCCCCCCCTCCCCCCCTGAAGCTGTGAGGTCCTGGAACAGTCCCAGACTCAGCATTCAGGTTTATACAGCTGGTCGTGATGGCTAGGGGATAGGGTGAGATAGGAGGAATGAGGGTTGGAGACTTGGGATGGTAAATGGAAATCATGACATCTTTAAGAGATGGAGGCAAAGCCTTGTTTACGCTTGCTCTGCTTTCAGGAGTCTTGTCCAGGATCTCATTCCCAGTTGTAGTAGTTGATCTGTCAGTTTTTTAACCTCAGCTCTTTTGACCTTATTTTGAAATTGTTTTTTTTTATCTTTGTTTTTTATATCTATTAGAATCATTTAAAAAAAAAGAACACAAGAGTTATACACCTTTTTTTTTACATTAGGTATTGTATATATCAAACAACAACTAGCAAAAAAAAAAAAAAAGAAGTGTTAGGGCTCCATGTATGTATAATCACTGCATTGATCAGATGAATGCATATTTAACCTTTTCTTTCATAGATATTTTAGAGGCCACGAATCTGTCTTCTCAGTTTCTTATCCTCCACTAAAGAATCTTCTTTATCCCCTTTTCCCATGTTTGACTTTTTGGGTACAGGAGTGTTCTCTTTCATGCTCTTCTGAATTTTAGTATTACGCTCTTGTGTGAATCTGGTAAATAAAAGCAACTTAAATCCACACACTTATGATATTGTAAAATAAATAAATAATAATAATTCAGGTCTAGATTTTTGTGAGGGGCAGGTGTTAAGGGAGGATTTAATGCAGTGTATAAGAAAATCAAGGTCACAATTGATACCCTTTTTACTTAACGTGAAAGTAGTTGTAGTGAAATTCCAAAAACAAAGCATCCTATTTGTAAATGGTACACCAGGGGGCATTGGGAACCAACAAATTATAGCGAAAGTGAAATAATTACACATTGTTGTACTGTAGGTTTGTATTATCTTAATTCTGTCTATATAGGACTGACCTTTGGACCTGGAAGAACAACATGTTCCTGAAAAATTTGGCGCTTTTACAAATTGCATCTGAAACACTTGTCAATAAAGAAAAAAGCAGCGTGGGAGGGGGCGGTGAGGGACTAGATTAGAAGGCCTTGCCAGTAAAAGCAAACCTACTGTATCTCACTTATCTGGTGACAGAAACAGATGTTTTTTTGTTTTTTTTTGGGGGGGGGGGGGTTGCCGTTAGTACAACTTTACACACCACACAAGCCTGGGCTTTCTGTATAGAAAAATAATGATCTAGGAACATACCCAAGGCATGGTAGAGCAGAGGCTCTATACATGGGGGTGCACGTGTGTGTGTCTGTGAGAGAGAGTTTGGTGGCTGGTGGCCATCTTGGTGAAGGGGCAGTGTGTAACCAAGGTGGCCATCGTTTGCACAGCCACGTGGTTGTTGATTGTTTGCGTGTTGGATTGAATGATTAATTAATTAATTAATTAATTAATTAATTAATTGATTGATTGAGAGTGAGTGGTAGAGTGTGGAATGTGGCCAGGTGGTGATTATTGTCATCCCCTGCCACATGGGATAAAAGGAGAACAAAAGAGTGTTTGTTGTTCAGAGTGTGTATGAGAGAGAAGAGAGTGGGTAGGAGAGTGAGTTCAGAGTACAGAGTTTACAGTGTAGGAACAGAAAGAGAGAGTAGACTATTCTACTCTCTGTTTTGGCACCGTCTTGGTGCTATTTTGTTTATTTGGAAGAGTTTTGTTCAAACCTTTATTTTTGTTCCTGTGTTTGTTTTGAATTAATAAAAGTGTGCAGAAAGTGTGGGATGAACAACAGTCAGTACCAGGTAGGGACTGGGTTACAGTGGGACAGAACAGAGGGAAAAGGAGTGCACCCTCTGCCAAAACAGCCACTGCAGGTTTGCTCCCTTCAGACAGCAAGCACAGTGGAGGGTGTGGTGTGAGTGGACAGGCTCTTGGCCTGGGCTGAGGAGGATCCAGGTGTCGTTGTTCACGTAGGAACAAACAACATAGGTAAACAGAGGCAGGAGGCTATGCAAACTAAATTTAAAGAGCTAGGGCAAAAAAGCCTCTACGGTAGTTTTCTAGAAGCCATAGTCAATCTGGATAACTATGACGTTATAGGGATAACGGAATTCTGGTTAACGCCAAACGATATAGACGAGTTTAATATGGAAGGATATCGGATATCGGTTAGTTAGTCGCAATATACATTAAAAAATGACTTAGAATGCGAAATACTGGAAGGTAATGTTGACAACAATTAATCAATATGGATTAAATTAAATTAAATCAAATCTAAAGGTTTAATAGTGGGAGTCTGTTATAGGACCCCATGTTCTGACGAATCACTAAACAAAAACTTATATGCAAGCATCCAAAAATAAGGAAGGAAGGGGACACCCTAATTATGGGAGACTAACTTTCCAAACATAAACTGGGACCACATGACCTCAGCCAACAGTTCAGACATGGGAATGATAGTTTGTGCAAGATTGTTTCTTATCACAAATGGTGACAATTCATGTCTAGATGTGATATTAACAAACAATCAAGCAAGAATACACAACTTACAGGTAGTAGAACCACTGGGAATAAGTGACCATAATATGATGAAGTGTGTGACAAATAAATCAAGGGAAGTACATAAATCAAAGATACAATTTCAGGAGAGCAGATGCAACCGGAGCTTCTAAACATAGACTGGGATAGAATACTAATAGATAATGAAGTTGAAAACAACTGGATTAAATTTAGGGATAAGAGGTTAGAAAGAAATGCTGGATAAATTTATCCCCAAAGTCAGAAAAGGTAAACTTATGAAAAAGAAACCACGATGGGTAAATCGATCTATTCAGCTGGGTATTAAATAAAAGAAAAAAGTATCTTTCTATTAAATCAAAATGGAGCAGCCTCACAAATAGAATACAGAGAGGCCTGTAGAGACCTTAAAAAGCAGACTAGGAGAGCGAAAAGGTAGTTAGAGAGACAAGTAGCGGCAGATAGTAAACTTAATTCAAAAAGGGTAGAAAATATTTTTAAAATGGGTTTACTTGAGTGCGTGTGTGTGTGTGTGTTAATAAAAACATGTCCTAAAAATGTGTAAACATAAAGCACTTCCTATAAATGACTCATACATCCCTAACATTTATTAATAATAACAATATAATTTTCAATATGTTAATGCTAAAAGGAAACTTAAAGAGGAAGTCAGTAGTTTACATTACAGCAGTGGTAATTTAGTGACTAAAGATCAATACTTTGTACAAGTATTTACAAAGGAGGATTTATACAATATACCACAGTTAACAGAATGTACACAAACATCATTACCAGAGTTTGTTATAAAAGAATGAAGTACTAAGGGAGCTAGCAGCACTTGATTAAATCCTCATGGCCCAGTGGAATCTGTCCAGGAGTCCTCAGGAAAACTAGAGAACAGATTTTTAAACCAATATGTTATATATTCAATAAATCTATAAATAAAGGAACCATCCTACTGGACTGGAAAATTGACAATGTTGTTCCTATATTTAAAAAGGGAGATAAATTTGACCCTGGGAACTACAGACCTATAAGTTTAACATCAATTCACGGGGCGTGAGCTGGGGTGAAGGAAAAGGTAGAAGAAGCAGCAAGGAGCAGTTAGTAGGATAGAAAGATGGTCGCTGACTGAGGGCGGCGATGCCGACGCATCCCAGGGGCAGAGGACCCAGCATACCGAAAACACATACGAGGGTTATAACTCGGAGAGCCGCCCCTCAAGAGGAAGTCGGTCCCGGAAGAACAGGACACGAAATGAGATGAGAGAGAGGGGTACCCAGCGTCTGAGACTTCTGTAAGGGGCGCTCGTTAAACCCCTGATTGGCCTGGGACCTGAAATAAGGACAAAGCATAGAGGTTAGTATGGGACTCGAGCGCAAGGGCCACGTCCCGAAAGAAGGGCAGAATAGAACAGAGCCTCGAGTGAGGCAAGATAAGCGCAGGAGCTGCGACAGGACAGAGTATGGCCAGGGGTCCGCTCTGACTCACATGGTGAGAACCCCCCTGAAGGTAAGGGATGCCTAACCCTGAGGTCAGGGAAGTGAGACTCACTTGCCCCCCAAAGGCTGGACCCCCGGCACCTCACGAAATCTCCCACACCGTGAGACAAACAAAGACAGCCATGCCAACGCATGACATAGACACAAGACCAGAAGGACAAACGAGACAAACAGAGGAGTGTTAGTGGATATATTAGTAGGATGTGACTATGTGTATACCTGCCGCTCAGTGGAGAGGAAAAAAACCCTTGAGGCCAATTAGGGGAAAACCTCTGGTGGCCCCGGCGGTCAGGTAGCCCCCACTCCAGGCATACTAGCGATTTTAAAATGGGCTACAACTATATCGGAGGGAGATGAATGAACATAGGAGTCTACTGCAGAAGAGGACCAGCGCCCCATGGTCTTGATTAGGCTGTGGTTGATGCTGGCCCTTGCGGCAGAGGTAGCTGCGCCTATACGAAATGAGTGGGGAGTATAAAGCTGAGGAGGGAGGCCTGTTCTGGAGAAGAGGGTGGAGAGGTGGGCTGAGAACCAGTGATGAGTGATAATGGAGTGAGAAGAATCGATGAATAGAGGGTCGGGGGGGGGGGGGTTCCTGATGGAGAGATATTTTGACATTGCTGAGAAAGAGCAGATAGAAGATTCAATCCTTGAGAGATGAATGAACTGACCGCACCGGAGTTGATCTGTCTTTGAGGTACGCAGCCGAATTATGAAGTAGGAGTTGGAAATACAAGACAGGTCACATAAATGAATACCCGCTGTGGGGAAACTAGAAGCTGAAGGAACTGTGAATTCTGAGACTCTGAGGAAACCGAAGGCGGCTGTGAGGCAGATTGTCTCCATGAGTAGATCCTCGTAGGGGAGAAGCAACCTTTCCGGAGAGTAGAGATGAGTGAATGGAGAATGTCTGTTGATATAGGCAGGTGGGAAGGTGCAGCAGGAGGGGAACTTTTAAAGATTCCGCGGAGAGTCAGACGAACTACTGGTATGGAGAGAATGGTGGGAAGAGAGAGAATCCCTAGCATGGACGATAAAAGCCAGGATCTGGTTTGATTGAAGGAATAGGATGAATCTGATTCTGGCGCAGAATGTTGAAAACACTGACCAAGCTGTAGAATATGAAGCTTTCGAAGAAGGGAGAGGGCTGCAGATATGAAATGCTGAGCAGATTGAAGGAGGTTACTGAGGAGTAGGATTCAGTCAAATAGCAGCTGGTGAAGCTGGGGAGTCTGGGGGGGGCAGCAGACGGGACCAGCTGACGGAACTTGGATACTGAAAGTAGAGGCAGAAGGGGAGCTGGAACTGACAGTTGAGGTACCAGCTGGAACTAAACGAACATGTGTAAATCGACTGCTGGGGAAGCTCAGCACCCTTTGTGCTCCATTTTCTGGAAACGAGGGCAGAGATGAAATGTCGACCATCCTATGTGTTACTTAATACGGGATCGATCAGCGGTTTGCTACTATCATGTCTGCTTGAAATGGAAAAAGTGAACTCACATTCAGAGACTGGGTTTCATAACTCCAGTTATTCTCCTAGTAGTGGAACTCCTTAACTCATAAACAAGACAGATTTCCAGTCTCATACCGCGTCCCTCACCGTGTATTAATGCTGTAATATTTGAGAGGATGTGTGGACATATGAAAAAATTGCTGAGAAAGTCAAGCACCTTGTATTTTTTGATTAGATGGGGATTAGCATTAGCCTTGATTGCGGAATGCTTCCACGATCTGCGTATTGGAGGAAAGCGGAAGCGTTGGAAGCTCTGGAGTAGTGCAGGTACAGATTTACACTGTAAACTAAAGCAACTTTTGCATGCTATAATAGTTAGTAGATCTGAAGAGGGAGCAGAGATCTGCTGTAGTGAGGAGCAATTAACATAAGAGGACAGGATCTGCTGAACAGTGCAGAGATCTGAGGAAGTAACAATGAAGTGCTGTCAATAATGAGCA